>NC_048310.1:23783048-23900548 GCF_013100865.1 Trachemys scripta elegans | reverse complement strand
AGAATTTCAAGTATAGTACCTATATTTAAGACAGGAACAAAGTGATCTGGAAAACTACAGGCCTGCAAGTTTGACCTCCGTTGCATGCAAGGTCTTAGAACAAAATTTGAAGGAGAGAGTAAAGACATGGAGCTAAACAGTAATTGGTATGAAATACAACATAGTTTTAGAAAAGGTAGATCATGCCAACCTACCTGATCTCTTTCTTTGAGAAGATAACTGATTTTCTAGACAAAAGAAATGCAGTAGATCTATTCTATCTGGATTTCAGTAAAATATTTTGATACAGTTCCACACGGGATATTTAGTTAAATTGGAGGAGATGGGGATTAATACAGGAATTGAAAGGTGGGTAAGGAACTGATTAAAGGGGAGACTACAGTGGGTCATACTGGAAGGTGAACTCTCAAGCTGGAGGGAGGTTACTAGTGGAGTTCCTCAAGAATCAGTCTTAGGACCAATTTTATTTAACATTTTCAACAATGACCTTTGCACAGAAAGTGAGAGTGCGCTGAAAAAATTTGTTGGATAGCATAAAATTGGGAGATACTGCCAGTATGGAGGAGGACTAGAATCACATAAAAAGATTTGGACAATCTTGACAACTGGAATAATAGAAATAGGGTGAAATTTAATATTGCAAAGAGGGACTAACAACAAGAGTTGTTGCTATAAGCTGGGGACTTAACACTTTGAAGCAACAGAGGAGGAGAAAGACAATCCTAGGATGCATTAGTCAAGGTATTTCCAGTTGCAGTAGGGAAGTTTTATTACCAATGTACAAGTCACTGGTCAGACCTCATCTGGAATAGTGTGTGCAGAGAAGGGCTACTATCTTTAAGAAAGATGAATTCAAACTGGAGTGGGTGCAGAGAAGGGCTATTAAGATGATCAGAGGAATGGAGAGCCTATCCTATGAGGGGAGGCTTACGGAGCTTGGCTTGTTCAGCCTAACAAAACAGGCCGAGGGGAGAGATGATTTCAGTTAAGCGCCAGTGTTGACACAAGAACAAATGGATATAAACTGGCTATCAACAAGTTTAGGCTTGAAATTAGATGAAGGTTTCTGACCATCAGAAGAATGAAGTTCTGGAATAGTTTTCCAAGAGGAGCAGTGGGAGCAAAAAACTTTACTTGTTTAAAAAACCCTAGTTTATGGAGGGGATGGTACGATGAAATTGCCGACAATGGCATATGGCCCATCCATGTCTGCTATTAGCAGATCTCTCTAATGGCTAGAAATAGGATGCTAGATGGGGAGAGCTCTTGAGTTACAGAGAATTCTTGCCTAGATATCTGGCTGGTGGGTCTCATCCACATGCTCAGGGTCTAACTGATCACCATATATGAGGTCAGGAAGGACCCATGCCCCCCTGGACAGCATGGGGCATGGGTCCCTTGCTGGTTTTAACTAAAGCAAATGGTGGATTTTCTGTAACTTGAAGACTTTGAATCAAGTTTTGAGGACTTCAGTAACTCAGCCAGGGGCTATGGACCTATTGCAGGAGTGAGTGGGTGAGGTTCTGTGGCCTGCCATGTGCAGGAAGTCAGACTAGATGATCATGATGGTCCCTTCTGGCCTTCAAGTCTATGAGTCTGGAAACAAATGTGTTTACCATTTGAATAGATAATGAAACATTTAAATGACCACAGTGACTGCCTGTGGTTGCTGAAGAGCAAATTTCTCTAGCCACTTCTGAAGCATTAAAGGTTTTATTTTTGTTATTACAAAACTAAGATTTTAAAGCTAAAAATGGCTTTTGTTGTGGAGTGAAGTGAATTGTTAGTTACCAAAGAGGGATGTGCAGATACCATGGGCTCCTGCTATATTTCCCAGTTTGTCCTGTAAACCATCTCTAATTTTTAGGTAACATTGATGTACTTCATAAATTTAAAAAACATCTATTTGTATTGATAGTTGGTAACAAGTGAGCCAAAGTAGGTTTGTTTCCCCAATTAATGGCACAGTGAGCAACTGTCACACTAGTGCACTACTAGAATAAATGATTAAATCAACTGAGAGGTGCCAAACCACTGTAATAGAAGTGTCACAGGATCAGTGTTTTGCCTTAGCATTATCCTGTGACAATGTTCTGGTTCACTGACAGTATTACTTAAACAATTCAACAGTAATTTGAAATAGAAAATGTTTTGGCTAAATTCCTTTTATTTATTTTGCACAGGAAAACGTAGAACTGCTCACAAGCCTCATTCAAAGCCAAAGGTGTCAGATGTTTTTGAGGTACATTTTCAAGAAAATGGGATGGATACAAAGTCCAAGGGCTGTTCCCAATCTGAGGAGGAACTGTGGGCCCGATTGGAAGAACTTGAGAGACGAGAAGAGATGCTGGGTGAATTTGACAGGTATATTACTGTTGCAGGTTTGGGCTGAAAGATGTAATTAAAATCCTTACTAGTATGAACAAATAGATGCTTTTTGCAGTTGATTTGCTTAAATCAGTGATGGTTGAGGAGCATTGCTGCATGTTGAAAAGTGTATGGTTGTTGATTTTGTTTCCATTATAAACTGAGAAAATCCTAAAAACATCCATTCAGAACTCTGGATACTTTTTAATACCTTAAAATCCGCAAAAATAAATAAAATGTGAAACTTAAAATAAGCTACTCATAATAGAGGAAGATCTGTGTTCAGAACCTGACTACCACAGACTTTCTGTGTGATTGGGATACATTTAATTTCTGTATACCTCAGTTCCCCATCTGTGAAATGGGGATGATAAAATTTCCTTACCTCAAGGGTATAATGTGAGAGTAAACTAACTAATGTTTGTGAGGAGTTTGGAGCCTATAAACACCCAGATAGATAAAGAGAACTAAAAGAATTAACTTGGACTCTAATTATGAGGGTAGGGTGAAGAAGGTTGGAACATAAAGGGCCAGATTTTCTACTGGAATCCAGCCCCTGAGTGGTTCAGAGGAGCTGGAATATGTCTGTAAATGTCCAGGAAGGAATCCCCTCATTCTCCTGGCATAGGGAAACTACCCAATGGCAGAGGCAGCTCCTGTGACTGCTGCCTCCCTCCCATGCCCGTCATAGAGGACACAACATGGAAAGAAGGTTGGAGCATTGCAGAGTAGAGTTCCACTACTCCCATCCGCCAATGGCATAGGGGCCATTTGAGACCCTATGCCAGGGTGTGAGTTAGAACAGCTCTCTAGCTGCTTTCACTGGCCCTGGGGCTACTGCAGAAAGGCCCTTGATCACGGAGCTGTAACCAGCTCCCTGACACCCTCATCTGTTTCTTGCATTGATTAGAGCTTGGTTGCAAGAGAGACTCTGGCCCAAAGTGTACAAGATGGGTAAGCTAATATTATAGTTGCACCTTTCGTATTTCTGACCTGTTGTATACAATTCCCGAGTAAACAACTCTTTTAATTGTGAATGACAATCCTTAGAGCTGTTTTGGTCCTAAAGCAGAAATTATGACTTAGGACCAGATTGTGGCTCTCGTTTGCATTGATAAGCATTTCCTTATTGAAGTGGTTCCATTATGAGTAAGGGCTCCACAGTCTGACCCTTAAAAAAACTATATCATGCATGATATTGTTCTTCCCTAACCTCTTCCAGAAAATCTCATCTCATAGGTAAAGGAAATTATTCAGTGGTTTCATATGTTATTCTGTAAGTTATGATATGTGTTGATTAGTTTTCTTTCCTTAAGTATTTTTTGCAATTTATAGGACACCTGATACAATTGAGGCAAATGGAGAAGATACAACTTCCTCTGAAGAGGAGAAAGAAGATAAGACAGATCTGAATGTGGTACAGAGAGTGGAAGACTCTACTACTCAGGACAATGTACAGAAAGAAGTAACAACTTCAGAATTGTTCAGTGGCCAAGTTAATGGCCCAAGTCATTATCACAGTGATGATGAAGACGATTTAGGAGTTGATCATTTTGTACCAACTATATTTTTCTCTCATACTGTTGAACCTAAAAGGGTTTGTACTATTACTTTTTATGTATTTATTTCCATATAATGTAGATAGTATATAGACTACATGCTTTATTTAAAATAGTGTACCCCAAAGTACCGGACAATAAAGTATACCATTGCTTTAATGAGTCAAAAAAAAAAGACCTACCTCACATAGGTAAGATGGTGTCAGAGTTCAGAGCTGAAGCCAATTCCTTGTTTACTAGGTTTAAAGAGGCAGGGACCACAACAAAAGCAGCATCCTTATCCTATGGGGAGAGAGTGATGTGTTATCTAGAGCAACTCCTATAGTCAAATGAAGAGGCAGCAGCGATGTATTCTTGAGGGAGTCATCCAGCCTGCCAGAGCTGAAGTTAAATGCTAAAGCAAGTGTGAAAAGAAGACTCTCACGAAGAAATAAGTCAGAAATATGTCTACATTATAATTGGGAACAATTTCTCAAGGAAAATGGTGAAAGATCCCATCCTTTGGGAATTTAAAAAGTAAAGGACAAAACACTAGTAGATATACTGCTTTGGTGGGGTTGGGGGTGGGAGTGAGGGAGTGCACTAGATGTCCCAATAGGTCTCTTCCATCTTTAATATCTAGGATTTTTTCATCTGACAGAAACAGTAGTAGTTACCAGTTTATCTGTCGTTGGAATCTAACCATAGATTATACTCCTAATAGCACATCTAAAATGTTACTGCAGGAGAATTCTGTTTGTGCTACTTACAGCCCTAGAATCTTTTTTTTTTTTTTTTTTTTCTGAAAATGCATTTTATATTTATTTTAGACATGCAATATTGTAAAATGTAAAAGCTATCGCAGAATTCAAGGTGTTTTGTCAAACATTCATGTGAAACTTTGACAGTGAGATCCATGGCTAGTCTTGTATTTAGGACCCTGACTATAGACAAAGTTTAATTTGGCTTTTTATTTCAGAAGGTTTCTTTTGCTGCTCTGTGTTTTGAAACCCCCCAATTCAGTCATGAAGTCTCTAAAATGATACCAAAAAGAGATATTCAAGTTTTCATACTACCAGTGCCATGTCACACATTTCTAAAAGGTAGCATCCCGGGTCCAGGTGTTCTAAAAATGCCTTTTACATTCAAGGCAGACATTGCATTCAGGGGAAACTAAGCTCTTGGTCAGAATTAATGGTTTAGAATGTATGGTTTGATGTATAATCAGATTGTTTATTCTTACCCAATCCTGGTGCAAGAAGCTATTTCTTGACACTAAGTGCTAATGCACATGAATTTTGCACATAATATCGAGACAGTGAGCACTGAGAATGTCACTGTCAATACATTTTGTTGTTCAGCTGCTTGGATATGAAGAATTCATGAACTGACTTGATCCATGCCCTCGTGATTGCTTGATTTTTATACTCTAGACCAATTTGTGTTTTAATTTTCAGGTAAGAATAAACACAGGAAAAAATACTACTTTGAAATTTAGTGAAAAGAAAGAGGAGGCCAAACGTAAAAGGAAGAATAGCAATGGCAACGGACACTTGGTTCCAGAACTGCCTAACATAAAAACACCAGCAGACATTTACCGGTATGTAATGTATAGTGATAGCTGCCCTGCTTTTCCCATAGCACGCTTGAAAAGTAAGGCCTTCTTTTGTGTTCTAGCGTGTCCTCTTTGAAGCATCCTGCAGCAACTTTGAAATCTTACCCAAATATGGAACTGCACAGTGTCTCCCAAAAGAAGCATTTGGAACTGGGTGTACATTTTAAGAAGTGAACACTTGTGTCTCCTGCATGGTTGTCACACGTTTAAACTGCCACACTTCATAGCTATTGCATGCTGCTTTGCTGAGAGTTGCATTTTCTCAAACTAAGAGTCGAACATAATTCCTTTTAGCAGTGCTTTTAAAATTTACCCCACTGCTTCATGCCATATCTTCTGCAACTTAAAGGAAATAAATGGCTCATTGCAAATTGTTTAAACACATTCTCAATCAACTTCCTTTTAAATATTTTTTAAATATAACTGATCATGTCCATCACATTATGCCTTCTTTCTCTTTCTAGCTTCACTCCATTGTTTCTTTCCCTTGAGGTATTTGGCTAAGTTGTTACTGTCTCCTTCCTCTTTTCTTACTTTCTCCCTCCAGCCAAGCACATTCTTTTCAGCATATGCTTTGTCTTCCTCTCTGAATATTCTCTTCCTCATTTCTTCCCTCCCTATGAAATTTCTCTTTCTCCTTTTCCATCTTTTCCAGCTTTTAATTCCAGTCTTTCTCTTCCCCATCTGCTCACAGACACACACCGTATCTGTTTACTCCCTATCCATTCATTCCTCCCCCTCCTTCAAAGGGCAAGAAAAATTGACCAGACCTCCGATAGCTAAAGGAGTGCATAAAGGACAAAAGTAAGATTGAGACATGAGCCAGATTTTTAAAGGTATTTGGGTGTCTAAAGATGCAGACAGGCACCTATTGGGTTTTCAAAAGCACCTAGATTCTATTGCGATCATATCTTCTGCAACTTAAAGGAAATAAATGGCTCATTGCAAATTGTTTAAACACATTCTCAATCAACTTTTCAAAAGCACCTAGATTCTATTGCGATCAGTAAGAGTTAGAATTTTCAAAAGCCTCTAGGTACTTATTAGGCACCTATCTATATCTTCAAGTGCCTAAATACCTTTGAAAATCTGTTCAGAGGCAACACCGAGGTGAACTTTTCACTAGCCCACTCCCTAGTCACAGCTGTACAACTGCTGGGACAAGAGAAGGTTTAGGGATTCATGGTGCTGTCTTTGAACCCTGATCAGGATCTGTATATTTTGTAGTCTTAGGCTAGTAAGTGAGTAGAAAATGTGAAACCTTTAAGAAACAAACAAAAAATCCCACTTTATATCTGTTGAAAGGGAGCTGTTGTACTTTTTCCTCTATGAGCCTGCTTCTGCTCTCAGTTAAGTCAGTGGCAAAGCTTTCATTGATTTCAGTGCTGCACTGTTAAACCCCATAGCTCACTACTCGTTCCCAGACCCCCCAGCTACTGTGAGGTAGTATTGTTGAGGTGTCTCCTAATGTACCTCACCTGTTTTTGAATTCTCCTCCCTAGTGAATAGTTCTAGTACCCACCTCTTCCTCTGGCAAGCTGCAGCAGTACTAAATTGACCTGATTCCCGTTGGTTTTATAGCTACCCATAGGATTTCGAAGAGCAGCAGTGGAAATTAACAGACGCTGGTCAATTATCATTACAGTTTGGGAAAGCTATGAGCAGCAACAGAGGGATGGGAACAGTATCTGTAGACTCGGGAAGAGGATTCTGTGACAGTTCACACTGTTCATGTTTGGAAAGTTTCTTCAGAACCCTATGAACTAAAAACTTATTTTATTTTTAGGGAAAGTGTAGATTCTGCAGAAAATTATGGCACTTGCCTGGGAAAACTTCCTTATTCTGTGCAAGTAAACGTTTCAAGCACTTGTTTTTATATTCTACATCTGAAAATGATTTCACAGTAGAAAACCTTCTGTTATCACAACATTCTTTTTGGTGTCTAGAAATAAAAACCTGAAAATCATCTTGTGACTATAATTTTTCTTTACATTTTGCAAATCAAGCTGTTCTGTCAAGTGTCTAAGAGCTATACACATTCTTCAGAAAGGGGAGTATACCAGCTAATCCTTTAATAGAGGCATGACAGTGTTTGGGTTGCAGAATTACTCCATGTTCATTAGTAAAGAAAATGCTTTATTGTATCTTTTAAAGGTACAGTATTGTAATACAGCAGTTGAAAAGTTAAAAATGCAAATCGTAATTAATTTGTACAAAAGACAAAGTGAGATCACTGTAAATTTGTCATCTGATCCTGAAATAGTTTATTAAAGCTAACATTTTCCTTTGTAGAGTCTTTGTTGATGTTGTGAATGGAGAATATGTCCCTCGTAAATCAATTTTGAAGTCTCGAAGCAGAGAGAATAGTGTTTGTAGTGATACCAGTGAGAGCAGTGCTGCTGAGTTTGATGACAGACGAGGAGTTCTGAGGAGTATTAGCTATGATGAAGCTACTTACAGTGACAACAGTGAAGGGATCTTGGAGGAGGAAGAGGAGGAGGGGCAGGAGCATCTTCCAAAAAAACTTTCAACCTTATCAGGGACATTTGAGGTACATTTTTTGATTAATTATTGATTGTTGGCATGGATAAAAAGGAAAATGCTGGATAGTGTAGTTGCCTCTACCATCAGTTTATTTAATTTCTTTTTAACTAATTTTCCAGCTCTCCCTACCTCTCTCATCGGGGAGAGATTGCCAGGAGGCCTGTTCTTCTCCCTGCACTTACCCTTTTCCTCTCATTGTGGGATAACCAGCTGAGCTGACTATTTGCCACGTTTGTGTAGCAGTAGACAGTATCCCTTCCACTGAGCACATTGACTTCATGGCTTTCAAATTTAGTGACACCCTGGGACTTCCCCATAATGTAAGTTCTAAGGTGCACCACAGGGTAACAAAATCCTGGATCATGCAAGATTCCCACTTGCTAATTACTAATCTGAGGGAGGGAAAGCGATTTTGTGTATACCGTAGGCTCTTACTATGCTAACACATTGATTCTGGAGAATCTTCAGGGCTTATTTTATATTTTAAAACAAATGGTGTCAGTGGGCTCATCAGAGTGTTTACAAAGTCTATGACAGGAGGAGGGAGGAAGTTGTCCAGCAGACATAGAGCACAAGATGCCGTCGAAGAGCCGAACCAAATATATTTCCAAGTCTTTGGAAAGTCTTGGGTAATTTCTTATCATAAATGAAAGAGATTGTGTCACTAGTGCATGTGCTTGATGAGTAGCTGCGAAAACCATTGAGAATGTTCAGAAATGAGATGTGGCTGCTGCTATGCCATGCATGGGATTAATATTTTATCTCTGTTTTTGTTATGGAAAATTACAGTAATTTTTTAAAAGTTAGGTTACATTGAATTTTCAGAAGTTCTGTAGACAGAAGGCATCTTCAAAGGGAAATGGTTTTTTCTAGAAAGATAGTTATTTTTAAGAAAAAGTAGACTCATAGAAGACCTATTGCGTGCTTTACTCGGTAAATAGCCACATGGTCCTGCCCCTTTTCTTTTTCTTTATATCCACTTTTGTTATATTTCTTTAGACCCTAATGCTGCTGAGGGATCCATGTGGCAGCCCTTATGACTGCATGGAGTCCCATTGACTTTAAAGATATTCAGTGGGGACATAAGGATCTGCTGGCATGGATTCTTTTACAGGGTTAGCACTATAGATCGTAATCTCTTTGGGGCGGAGACTGTATCTTCTGTATGTTAAGCATCTAGTACACTTTTGGTCACTGTACAACAATAACAAATCATTTGTATATCAATCCATTCTCTGAATAGGGCATGATTATCTGCAGTATCACTGTATTTTTAAAGTAATTATATCACACTGAGCAAAATGCTCCAGTCAGAGCTAAAGGGACATTCACTTTTTAAACAAATATATTGTTGTTTTGCTTTCAGTTGTTTTTATGGTGGTTTGAAGTATATTATTTTTCTGGCAACATTCGCCATGTACTGATTTTTTCTTTTTTCCTAATGCAGCAGAACATCAGTAGCTGTATTTAATTTACCTTTTTATAAAAATGACACTGGTGTTATTGAACAAATCAGCAGAACAGGCACAGCTTTGGGCTTAGTTTAGCAGTTCGAGTACAGCACAAAAAACCTTGCTTTTTTGCAGGTCCTGCAAGAAGAGTGACTATTTTGTTTTGCTGTTTTTTTTTCTTGGCAACAGAGTAACTCTTAAAAAAGCAGGTATAATAAATCTGGTATCTGTTCCTTCCCGCCCAATATAATGATCAAATCTTGGTGTAAATTAGTGTACCATTTTTCTGAAATGCCCTGAACCATTTTTAATTTTTGGCACATAATGTGACTTTTAAAAAATGTAGTATTTTATATTGCATACGCACAGTGTTATGCATACTGTAAACCCATGGCTGATACTAAAAGCATTTATGAAAAAGAGTTTCTTCCTAGCTGCTTTTCAAATTGTAAATATCTGAGTTGTTTCTTTTTCTTAATATAGCAAAAAAGCTATAATGGAAATTGTAATTTTAAAATATTAAGCACATATGGTTTTAGTTAGAATTTATAAAGGAAGAAAAGAATTGGAAGTCTTGTTGTTCTCTTAAGTATAAACTGCCTTGACCAATTTTTGATCATTTTTGGTAAGAAAGAAAGAAAAAAAAAATAACCAACAAAATATAGGTAAATTTGTATTCCAGGTGCCATCTTGATGCAATTAGAAAAGGCCAAGATATTAAGCCATGAAAATATGACATATGATGGGAAATGCTGACAGGCCTAAAAATCTGCAAATTTTTCCCATTTGTTATCCAAGATGAAATTGCCTGTTGCATCATCTATTTTATTTTCTTGAACATGTATCAGTGGGAAGCAATTTTTTCAGATCATTTATGCAGTTAGGAATGTGATTAAGTAGTACTTTTAAAAAGCTATCTTTCATTCAGATTTCTTTGAACAAGCTATATTTTGAGGTTAATTACAATTTGGTTACTTATTCAAGGAACTTCCATTGATTTAAAGATATTTCTTTACTTTTGATTAAAAGAAATAACAATCCTAATAAGGCTAAAATAGGGTAATGACCTTATGGGCAAAGCTTCACATCTGCATTTTATTAGCTCATTCTGAGTTTTCTTTTCTCTTGTAGGCTTTTTCTGGAACTGTTATAGAAAAAGAGCCTTTGTCTCCCTTAATACCACACCCAATCATTGCTCACCCTGTCCTGCCTACCATTCCAGAGCGAAAATCAGAGGAAGTTCTGTCTGAGGCATCAGAAGAAACTACAAAGAGGATTTCAAAATTCAAAGCTGCCAGAATGCAACAGACAAACTAGGCCCTGCTGCCTACACAATGAAAGTTTGAATATTAACGCTTAGTTTCACATTTGTTGAGATTATGTAAAACTATGTGCATTACACCTAGTTAGTAAAAAGGTATCTTATGTTAATTTGGCATTGTTTATCTTAATAGACCTCTATTGGTGATATTTAAAAAAAAAAAAAGTAAGCGTTTGAACACGTCAATATTCAGTTTATTTTGTCAATTTCCCTGTATGCGGTCAGCACCTTTGTATATGTTTGCCTTATAACAGCACTTGGAATTACTTTTCAAAGATTTCTCTTCATATGCCATTGGTTTTATGTTTAAACCTAAATATACAGGTAGTTTTGTATCAGCTGTGATGTCCTACTTACCATCTGGACAGTTTTAAAGAAACTTTTCAAATTTCAAATTGATTCAACAATTATGTTTCATTACTTGCTTTAGCATTTTAAGACACTCTTGTATCCACATTGTTGTAGGTACCTGCTAAAATTCAGGTTTTTTTCCTTCTATTAAATCTCTGATATCTTACTGTACAGATCTCTAAAACAGAATGCTGTGTTCCTGTACATTGCAGGGAAGTTTCTTTCATGGAAAATGGTATTTTGTAAAATTAAACTTTTCAAGTAAAAACAAAGGTGTGAATTTTGTTTTTTTGTTGATTTATTCATTTAAAATAAAATGTGGAAAGAGGTGGTTCTTTGAAATCCTTCACTATTGCATAGAGACACAGTCTATTCTCTTCCCTCTTTGTGTAGCAAACACCCATTAATTTCAGTGGCAATTACATGCACATAGGGAGAGGAGCATAGACCCAGACTATGGTTACAAAGTCCCAAGTTCTTTTATATATTCAAATAATATTTTAATTGTCATGGAAATGCCCAGAGAAGATAGCTGCTAAGGATAAATGTCTTAATGGCTGCAATTTTATTTCAAAACTTAACAGGAGTAAGGCACTGAGAACTAAGGCAAAATGTCTTGCTGCAGCGGATAGACATGATTGGTCTCTGGCCCATGGTTCTGTGGATTTAACCATGTGGTTACCCAGGTGACATTCCTTCCGTCACTCTGTGCAGTTCCTGTTCCCACCAGCATCTGACTTTCCAGGCCTTGGCCATCTCATTTGGACAGCAAGTCTCCTAACAGTACTTTGGGTCAGGGTCTAGCCAGCTCTTGCAGCCTGCGCTCTTGGGTTTGTGTCTGTTCCTGTGGTGTAAACTGTCCACTGCCTCACCCAGGAAGCCAGTTTGGGAGACTGGAGACATCTCTTCCTGTTTTTAAACTTAAATTTGTTCTTACATTTTCTTTAATTAAAAAACAAAACTTATTATTTATCTTTAAGTTGGCTTTAAAATGCAACTTCCTTGCTAAACTGCCCAGAACCAACCCAACAGCTCATCTGGATTGCAAACAGTTGTTTTTGCAAATGTTCAATTAACAAAGAAAATGCATGATCATGTTCAAAGAGCAACTATGTATACAAACAAAGTGAGTAACAGCAACCGTGCATATAACCTCTTGTTCACCAGATGTTTTTAGTGTGCCAAGGCTGAAGGAGGGCTCTTATTCCATCTTGTACCTAAAATTAGTATGGGTGTCCACCGTAACTGAGTAACCATAAAATCATCCATGATAAAGTTTTCAGGTGACACACAAATTGGGGGAGTGGTAAATAATGAAGAGGACAGGTCACTAATTCAGAGTGATCTGGATTACTTGGTAAAGTGGGCACAAGCAAACAATAGGTGTTCTAAATAGGTGTGGCTAAATATAGATGTATATATCTAGGAACAAAGAATGTAGGCCATACTTCCAGGATGGGATGGACTCTATCCTGGGAAGCAGTGACTCACAAAAAGATTTGGGGGTCCTGGTAGATAATCAGCTGAATGTGAGCTCCCATTGTGACGCTCTGCCCAAAAGAGCTAATGCAATCCTGGGGTGCATAAACAGGAATCTCAAGTAGGAGTAAAGAGATAACATAATCTCTATATTTGGCACTGGTGTAACTGCTGCTGGAATACCGTGTCCAGTTATGGTGTCCACAATTCAAGAAGGATGTTGATAAAGAAGAAGAACCATGAGAATGATTAAAGGATTAGAAAACATGCCTTCTAGTGACAAACTGAAGGAGCTCTATTTATGTTAGAGAAAATGGGTGACTTGATTACAGTCTCTAAGTATCTACATGGGGAACAAATATTTAATAATGGGCTTTTCAATCTAGCAGAGAAAAGGTATCACACGATCAAATGGCTGGAAGTTGAAGCTAGACAAATTCAGACTGCAGATAAGGCATACATTTTTAATGTGAAAGTAATTAACCATTGGAACTATTTACCAAGGTTTGTGGTGGATTCTCCATCACTGACCAGTTTTAAATCAAGATTGGATGTTTTTCCACAAGTTCTGCTCTATGAATTGTTTTGGGGAAGTTCTATGGCCTGTACTATACTGGTCAGACTAGATGATCACAATGGTCCCTTCTGGCCTCGGGATCGATGAAGTAGATGTCTATGTGGGATTCCAGGAGCTACATGTGTAAGGAAGATGAAGGCTACAGTGGCATTCATTGTCCTCACTGCCAGTGCTGCTGGGAACGAGCCACTTCAATGGGTAATCCAATGGCTGCTGCCCATAAGGAAAGTGTTGGCAGGATCGCCGCCAGCTTTTCTGCCGTCGTATGCGGCGTAAGGTCCCGCCCTGAAATGCTGCCTCCCACAGAGGCGGCATAAGGTCCCGCCGCCGAAATATCGCCGCGGTCGCGGCCCCCCAACTTGTAGTGCCCTAGGTGACCGCCTAGGTTGCCTAATGGGTTGCGCCGGCCCTGCATGTTGGGGGCAGATCTTCAGCTGGTGTAAGTTGTCACAGCTCCATTGAAAGTAATGGACTATAACAATTTACATCAACTGAGGAGCTGACTCTTGGAGTAATGCTGACTGGAGGCCAAGAGACAGCATAGGAGGTATTGGTCATTTGCAGATCTTCCCCTGGCCTGTGGCTGATTCCCAAAGATCCATACAGCTTGATGGCTAAATAGCACTTTTCCCCAGGAGGCAGGGGGAAAATCCTGCCTCTCTGAACAAAGAATTAAAGGGAATGTTGAGTATTTTTTCTCCCTGCCTGGTTTCTCTTGCAGGTTTCCTTATGGGAGGGGACAATCTAAGTTTTAAAACAGACTCATTTTAAGCTGATACTGAGGATCACATTGAAAGTATTAATGATTAACTTAATACATGCTAAAATGCAATTTTAAAAAAAAAGCATATTGCTGTAGTACTAAAATAAGCCATCAATGCCAGTCCATCCTCTATGCATGGCTAAATATTTAAAGAAGATTATTTATAGCTTCTTTAAAGAATTCTTGGCTAAACAAAATGAAATTATGTCCTAAAAAAGTAGAAGCTATTTTGCAACCAGAACAGTGCAACTGTAAAATATAGTTCCATGCATACCTATTTTAGATATCAAAAGGTTGAGACCAGACAGGTAATTAGAAAGAAAAGGAGAGAGAGAGACCTTTTAAAAGATTTATTTAGATACCTCCTAAAATACTTACCACTCCTAGTTATTTTGAAGCAAGCCAAACTCCCCTTGATCACTTTAAAATCACAGTTCTTTACATGTTTTTATTCTGTACCACTTAAAAATATTCCTCCACTCCCCCAGTCAACATAGGACAAGTGCATCTTGGTTGGAATGCACTATGGCTCTTATTCAGGAATGCACTTCAATGTGTGCTTAAGTCCTGGGCTGAAGTCAATGGGTTCCTGAAGAAAAATGGACTTAAGCAAATGCTTAAAGTTAAGCACGTACTTGGGTACTTTCCTGAATTGGGGCTTATGTATGTCTGTGCCTCTCTCGCAACTTGCAGTGTGTTTCATGTGTGCAAGGGGTGTCCCATATTCAGTTGCTCCTGTATCTCTTGTCTCCTTACATGGACTTTAGCAATAGATTGTGTAATAGCAATGATGGTGGAACATGTGAAGCCTGTTCTCAAATGTAGATGCAAAAAATACATCCGCATAAAGATGTGACGAAGTTTTGGAGAGAGAAAAAAATGTGGGAGTCTCAAGGGCTACACTTGGTGGAGGATTAAAACACCTTTGTCTTTAATGCAATAGTGGAGCAGAAGACTTGATGTGTGGAACCACCAGAAATACATGTTTTATTAAAGGCAGGGAGTAGAGAAAATGTTCCTTACCTGTAGTAGTATTGCCCATGTTTCTATGCCTTCAAGTTTCTTGATATTAAATGAATCTATCAGTAAGAGCATCTTTTTCTTTTCTGTTAACATCAGAGATTTTATTCTCCACTTAAATAATAATGAGGGTAATGTTTAATCTATTTATTTTTAATTTCTTGGTTGCTTTTTTTTTTTTTTTTTCTGCTGTAAGAAGAGGGTCTGAGCTGCTCTGTGCTGAGTGTTTGTCAGGGAGCCCTGACTGAAATAGAAGCCAAAAACAGCTGTAAGTGCCTGCTGCTGATCGGGATTGGCTGGTGAGTTTTTTTCAATGGCTGCATGAAAGGAGAGGAGCCAATGGGGGCATAGTCATGTGACCTTGTGGGAACACAAATACTCAGAAGCCAGTTAAAGGTAGCTGAGTAAGGCCAAGAGTGGGTGAGTAGCAAATGTTTTAAAGGTGGTTATCAGAACGACCATTGATTGGTAGAAGGACTTCTTTGTTACTCATTGTTTCCTTGGAGGGTTTGGATACCATCAACTAGAGATATAGTGTGGGAGACAGCCTAAGGGATTAGTGATGGTTGGGAGCAGGATATGGGCACAAAAGTGACACTTTTAGAATAAAGCTTATCTGAGGATGAGGCAGCTTTGTGCCAGTGGAGAATCGGAGTTGTATCCGATATATGCTTTCCTGAATTGCCTATCTACTCAGGTGCCTGAAACTGGAGAGTAAGTTCAGTGCATTGTGAGGTGGCCATGCTGAGGTCTTCTGAAGAGGGGGACACAAGACAGCTGGCTAGCTGGGTGCACATAGGGAGAGGGAAAAGAAAAGAGATGAGATCATTCTAGGAGTCCAGGCATAAGAGACTAGGGATTCTAACCATTTTCAGGCAGAAGGTTGCAGCCATCTTGTGTTCCTGTCACCTTTACCCTGCCCCTCCACCCTCAAGGCCATCTTTCAACCACTAGAAGTCCTGCACCCTGGGCATAAACTAGGTATGAAGCTAACTCTCAGACTCTGTCTTGGCTAGGCAAATGAGGTGTGTTTAGCAAGTGTGTTAATCAGCAGCATCTAGTGCAGACAAAGATTGTAGTGTTTGAAAACATGGTAGTGGGTCATGGTCAACCTAGGGTCCTAGGTTAGGCTAGGGAGGACACAAAGACTGACTCTGACAAGCTAACACATTTTAAACATTGATGTCTTTATCTACTGTAGGTGCTAAGTAATGTTTCAAAACATGGTAACTGACATGTCTAACACACTTGCCAACAGAGTTGCTAATCACTTACCAATACTTTTGTTAAACACACATTATCTTCCAAATCCAGACAGGGTCTCAGTGAGCTTGTTTGGGTTGAAGCTGTAGATGTTTCTGATTTACATGCCTTCTGATTGATTAACAAAACAGTTTTAGTCACAATGTGGTGCTGCATGTGACTTAGTGGGTGGCTAAAGTTTCCTAAGTTACTTGCCACATTTGCAATTGATTTGATTTCAGACATATTCATACCCTTTTTGCGTTGGTCTTCCATAGACATTGGAGAGTTTCCCACTGTTTTCCTGACAAATTTGTTCAGAGAAGGTGAATTTCAAAATCACATTCACAAAATCACAGAAGGAAATTGAACTTTAAATCCTCACTCACAAGCAATTGGGTTGGGACTGTTTGTATGCTCATCCAATCCAGGAATAGAAACAATAATGTGCGACCTACCTCACCAATCAAAACAAACAACACTGCTCCAATTTCAGTTGTTTACAAAGAAAAAATTTCAAGAGGTTTGTCAGAAAAAATTAAATAACAATGAAAAATTCAAAGAAAACGTGTGTATGGATATTCTATCAATCTGGACTGGTGAGGCAGTGTGAGTTGTGGAATAATTGTTACTCTTAAATCTTTTCTGAGACTTGTTTCCACTAAACCACATACCTTTCCTTGTATGATTAAATTAGAGCTAAGCTGAGGGTTACTTGACATTTCTTCTTTTTCTTTTGTGTGTGTTTAATTTTCATAATGAAGCAAACACTAAAAAATACAAAAAGGTAAACAACTTACAGTTGTATATGTTACCAAATACGGCACATGTCACAGGATATCCAATAAAATTATGCAACTACACAACTTTACAAATTGTCAAAGCTGTGAAACCAGACAATACAAAACCAGACAATATTACACAGACATAAGATGTTGGTATGGGGGTAACAATAAATAAATAAAAAGACGTACACAAATAGGCAAAAAGGGAAGGTGGTGACTGAGGGGTGGGAGTGGTAGGGAGAAGAAAAGCGGAGATCCCGTGGAATGGAAGGCTGGCATTTTATTTGCATAAAGAATGCTGAGAGCTCATATATCAAGAAATGGGGTCCAAATTTCTTGGCATTCATATAATTGCTCTCTATGTTGAGAAGAAATTCTTTCTCTGCTAACTCAAACAGGTCTGAATATCACTGCTCTATTCTGGGCATAAGCCTACTCCTCCATTTTTGTCAAATCATGTGTTTGGTAACTGATGTGGCCCTACAGAACTAAAGTCTTTGTAGTGGAGTTAAACCCAGTGTGGCAGGTATACAATCTCAGCTACAATTTTCAGCTGAGGTTTGGTTACTGAAGCCAAGCACTATTTTTTCACTCTTGTGCCCACCTCTTTCCACAGCTGCATGACGGTTGGACAGTCCCATAGGATTTGCATCAATGTTTCATTTTCTTTGTTAGAGCCCCCAGCAAACTTTAGAGGACAAGGCCGCCACCGTGTACAACCTCTGGGGCATCCACTACAATTTTAATAGAATCTTTTGTGGCGCTCCACAGAAGTTTTGCCATTGGGGTTCTTTTAAGGGCCGTAATAACCCTCCTTCCCACACATTCACAAGGAACTCCAGACCAGTGGAGTTCCTCTTCATTAGCATAAGCATACATAGTGGACAGGGGTCTAGAGAGGTTACGAAGCATTTCCAAGGTACCCAGTAGTTCTGAGGCCTCTAGCAGTCCTGGGGCATCCGGATCAAACATTAGCAAGCATTTTAGTTGTAGGTATTGCTGCTTTGCTGAGGGTGGGAGGTCATGTTGTTGCTTTAGAATTAGAAAAGAGACAAAACCCTCATCCTTGACTAACTGGAAATCCATATGATGCCCTTGCTCAGCCAGTTCTTCCAAATTATAGGTTTGGTCCCAATTTGCAAGTCTGGGTTACCCCAGGCAGGTGCTTTTGCGTGACGGTGAGGATGAAATTGATACCTGTTACCTAGGATAGCCCAGACTTTTTGCGCAGCCACCAGGGTAGGCACCTTATTTCTTTCCATTGGCGAAAAAGAGTAACTACGCAGATCCGCAGGAGGAATTGGATGCATGAATATCAATTCAGTTTCCACCCACGTGGGTGTAAGGGTGTTACCACGCAGGAACCAATTTGACATCTGTGATGTGATTAAAAACATAATAGTAACTGTGGGACTGGGAGCCCAAAACCCTTTTTGGCTGTAGTGAGCTAGTGTTTTTTTAAGTGGTAGGCATGGATGTTGACCGGACCCCTACAGAAAGTCTCTAATAATAATATTCAATTTTCTAAAATAAAAGGGAGGGATATATACAGGTAGGCCACTTAGAATATGCAGGGACCTAGGCAGAATATTCATTTTTATTGTATTACCCCGCCCCCACAGGCTCAGGGAGAGAGGATATCACTTATTTGGGGTTACTTGACATTTCTGTTTTACCCCTCAAACTAAAGACACCTCTACACTGCAGCTGGGAGCAAGTCTCCTGGGCCAGGTAGACAGACTCATGCTACAGAGGGGCTGGAGCTGGTGTGCTAAAAATAGCAGTGTGGATGTTCTGGCATGGGCAGAATCTCAGGCACTGAAGCCCACCTGAGCCCAAATGTCCATTTTGCTATTTTTGTCACAATAATTTGAGCCCCCCCTAGCATGAGTGTGTCTGCCTGGGCTGGGAGGTTTGCTCCCAGCTACAATGTAGACATACCCTAAGTGTCTGAGCTGAAGAATACAATGAAAAAAAAACCAATGGAATTGGCTTGTGAACATCTAGGAAGCCAACTGGCTGCCCCTGTCTAACTGATAGAACCAAAGTGGGAATAACCATCCATGTGTGTTGGTGGAACCAAGTAAAAAGAATTTAGAGGTCAACTGGGTTTATTTCATTATCTGTATTTTAAGACTAGTTGCAATCAGTACTTTACTTTCTTAGAGAATTTAAAGCAGCAGATTTCTGTATTTCAATAGTGCCTAAAAACAGCTGTTTTAGCTGTTCATTTGAACAAAGTGATTTATGTTGCAAAAGATGAGCTAGGATTAAAAGAAATCAGATGTGCGTATTTGGTATGCAATATTTTTGTATTACAAATAGCTCCATTCTAACCCACATTAACCCCATGATATGTGAATTTTGCCAACTCCCGCTGTGTCTTTTAAATCAAATCCAGTAAATCACTATGAGTGTTCTAATTTCTAAACAAACTAGTCTTCCAATAGAAGTACTTTAACACTGTACTGCAAATTAGACAACCTAAGATAAATGGAGCATCTTTGTTAATTATGTAATTTAATTGATCAAAACTACCAGACAGTATTTTATTTATAGACATTTTGAGCAGTATCCTATTTTATACAGTTAAATAGCATTATATTTGGCCGTTAAGATATTAGGCAGCAAATGTAATTTCTTTTGTTTTTTGTCCAGTTAGTGTAACATGAAATCTCATTTGAATAGAACAAGTTCATTTAGATTTTTCTCCTATATTTTACATGGTTTAGATGGACACACAGAGCTTTCCATCTTTACTTTACTGATGAAGAAGCAATTTACTTGAACCACATTGCGAATAAGAGGGGAAAACAGCATCTACATGTGTGTGTATAGATTTGTACCATGGCCCTTGCTGTTTGTATGTAATTAATTTTGCATGCCAGTAGGTAGCAGTGCTGAGCAAAAGCAACAACAGAAAGCTGCCAGTCAGTGATTATAATTTATTATTCATTTCTGTTATAGGTGGGGTGTGCAGACAGTTACAGTAATAATTACCAAGACTAGAGTGTTTCCTAGGCAACCAATTTTTTTCTTCATTCATGCTGTTGCAGAGAGTATGCCTGTAAAGCATGACATTGCTGTATTCTGAGGTTTGTTGCCCTCCTGCTGCTCCAGGTTTGAGGTTAGTTACAGCATCATAAGGTGCTCTCAAGCATAAAAAGCTCAGGCTGGGATTAAAGCATGCAGTGAACACTATCACTGGGTCTTTCCTTCTACTCTTTCACTTTTAAGTAAGAAGGTTATAAAAATGCAAATGGCATTTTGGGGTTGTTATAGCTAATATTGGGAAGAATCCCTTTAAGTTATAAAACATTATAATAAGCAAAACAAAAACAGAGTTGTTCTTTATATGTTAAGAGAATGCCATTCAAATAAAATTAGCAAAAAGGGACTTTCAGCTTGATCAAAGCCTCCAATGTTTAGCATTATAAATCAATGGGAACTGCTCCGCATAGCTAATCATAGGTGGTGTTTGTTGTTTATCCTGCTTTATGATAATGGTTCATAAAGAGGAAGGTAATGTATTCTTCCTGCAGGAACAGGATTAATCCTTGATGTGGTAACAGAGTAATAGAAACCACATCTATTATCAGAGATCTATAAATGAATCATATTATCCTACATTTTTAGGCTTACTAAGCTTTCATTTTAAGAAACTCACATCAAGTATTGTGCAATGATGAAAAGTAGTGTTGGTCTGTCTCTGCTGTGCAAAGCAGAGGGAATTCACAATGCAATCTAGCATAGAGATGTGGAATTTTTACCCATTACATTTTTGAAGTAAGATGCTGAGGCATGCTTACATTTAGAGAGATTGTGTTCCATTTGTGAGACGCTAATGTTAGAAGCACGACGTACATGCTGTTGGAGGCTCCCTGCCTTAAAATAAAATATCCTTGGAGGATTGTCATCTTGTTCTTGCATGTGGATCTCTTTAATGGTACTGTAGACTTTCTGGTATAAAAGCTAGCGGAACTTTGTTTTTAGCTACAGAAATCCCTGTGATAGCACTGTTAAAGTACATGGCTATGAAAAATTCTATAGAAGAGGTAAGATGTACATGATCGTAACTCTCTGGAGTTGTGCCCTGATTCCCACCCAGTGCAAACTAAGCACCTAATCCTGTGACCTCTTCTCATGTGAGCAGTCCCTCTGAGGTAAAGAGCTACTCACAGGATTGGGCCCTTAGTAGTTTACATTGGGAAAGTAAGAGTCTGATTCTGCTCCCATTGAAGGCAGTGACAAACCTCAGATTAAGTTCGGTGGGCACAGGCCCAGACCAGTAGTATACAGAACTTTTCACACATCTAGCAGAACTTTTACTAGCCATGTGTTACTGAATTTTCTGGACTAAATACAGTTTGGCAGCAGTAGATACTGAGTCAATTCTGTTCCCATTTATACTGGAGCAACTGAGAGCAGAATGTATTTATTTCACTTTGTACATATGCATCCTTCCCTTGTTCTGGGTGCCCAGGCAGCTACTATAAAACAGCAATCAAAATTAACAATTAGACCCAGACCATGGGACCAAGGATCAACCCTCCCAGCTTCTCAAAACCCACTACAACCAGGATTCCACAATCAGGATGGACCTGCTATCCTCTCCTATCAGCTTATCCAGGTCCCCGCCACGTACCCAGGAAAGGCCTGGGAGAACAGATGTGCCTCAGAGAATGATGTAAAGAAGAATAAATGTGGGCTTTGGACAACTGAATAGGAAAGAAAATTCCATCACCAAGGAATACCCTGCTTCTGGCCCCTCTTGCTGACAATGGCCTGCCTCTGGCCCCTCTTGTGTCAGCTTGAGCACCTGAGATGACCTCAGTTGCCATGGTATCACACAAGGAGTGAGGCATTCTGTGATGTAACCCGCACCCAAACCCACTGGCTTTATAGTTTGAAATCAACAACTCAACCTCCCAAGAGTAAACAGGACACGAGTGCCGACCATGGGTATCACAAGCTCTCTTTTGGAAGCACCACTTCACAAGTGCAGCAGTTGACATTACTGAGTGGCTTTAACTTGTAGCCCATGTAAAGTATGTTGCGATAATCCAATCTCAAGGTGGCCAAGGCCTGCACCTGAAAGAAAAGTTTCAACTTCTGTGTCCAAGTGCAAATAGTAAGTACTCTTGGGCTGTTGCCGCTACTGGGCTGTTCCTGGGGATTCAGGATGACTAGCAGGGTGTGAGTCTGAGCAATAAAACATGGACAGATGCCCCTAATGGAGGGAGCCAGTATCAACTCTGCCATTTTATCCATTTGATTTCCCCCAATCTCCAGTGCCAACATAATATCAGTCTTATTAGGGTTGAGTTCCAGTGAGCTCAGTCCACCTGAATCCATGCCTTTATCCCAGACAGATCTGTACCATCCATGTCCAATGATACCCCTCAGCTGGAGCCAACTAAATTGGGCCCATCAGCTTCATGCCATCTTGGTCCTGCATATTCCTTAAGTTTACCAAAAAGGACGATGTCATGAGTGACTTACACAATGCATTTTAATTTCCATCACAGCAAATTTACAGTTCTTTCAGATTTGAATTTAAGATTAAACAAGGCTTCAGGTTACCTCAAAATAGCTCAGTATTTATTTTAAGAACTTGTATGAACTGGAGTAATACCCATAGTGTCATTTCTGCCTTGCAAAAAAGATTTGTTCCCCAACTATTCTGAGAAAAACAGCTAACAGTTCAACAGCTTAAATACAAGTGAATGGATCTCCTGAGATTAATCTGTCTGGTGTTCCTCAGGTAAAGACTTCTGCACAATTTAACAAAGGAAATAATTTTCCTATTTTTATAATGCATGTCTCTCTGTGGTATAAATTACTAAAACCACGCTGCTTATCTGCAGTAATGTTATAGATTTAGATAATTTACTGTGTATCACGTTATCAGTTCATTAAAGAGATGCAATAAAGTCATTATTTACTAAGAAACAGCAACCCTTGCAATATCTTGTCAGAGAAATTGGCTGACGCAAGAACATCATATTTAAGTCTAAATTCAGAATAGCCCTTTAGAAATTTCATCTGCTTCCTCCTTGAGTTTTCTGGAGGGAGCTGTCATTCTTGGATCCCTTCATCTTCAGAGGAGGAAGCCCCAGACCCTTTTTGTAATCACAAAAGTTCTGTGAAACCCAGGTTAGTGGGGAAAAAATGTTTTAGGGGCCCAATTCTGCATTTCCTGCCAGATGCTTATCACTCTCACGTCCCAGTGAAGTCAATGGAAGCTCAGGGTGTTCAGCATTTTGCAGAATTGGGTTCTCGATGGCTTTCTGTATGTAAAGGTTTTGAAGAAATGTTGCAAAAATCTTAAGGAAGGTTAGGCATTTCCTGTCCCCCTTAGCCTCCCCCCGTTTACTTTTGCCTAAAGATTACTCTGCATCCTAGACAAAGGAAATATTTAAACTGTTAAATCTGAACAAAGATACAGTCTGCGTATGACTTCTCTGAAGCCCTATAAAAATTCTTTAAAATTGCCTATTCACTCAAATTTACTGAGTGTAGCAAAAATGTCAAAGGCATAAAGTCAGAGAAGATTGAATAAAATAATGCAGAAAGACAGATTAGTCATGCACAGACCCACACAGCCTTTCACAGCACACAATACCACTTTTTATTACCGCTCTATCTTTACAAAGACTATGTTCAATACATAGAGGATGATACATGGTCAGTCATGTAATCTGCCTTTGATTCCAAGACTCATTTATCTGGGGCCTTTTCACAAAGACATTGATGAGAGATTTCAGTGTTTTCAGTGCATTGTTTTATTTATCATCTATAATGGCTGGTGGAAAAAAATAGGAATTATGTCACAGATACCACATAAAGGAGTTATATAAAAGACTGTGACAAAGTTTGGTAAAACACATACCAGCGAGGCATATAAATTCTCTTCCCCTACGTCCCTGTCCCCCCAAAAGCTTTGAGTATTGATAGCTATCCAAAGTTATTGAAAAACAATGGTTCCTAACTTGCTTACATGCGCCTGTAATCTGTATAAAGCTGTCTGAAAATTGTTGTCTTTCCCTGTTTTCAATTTGAGCAATATTTTAATTGTTATTTTTAGAGATGCAGATTTATTATTTATACATGCACAAAAGAAAAGAGACTATTTGTCAGTCACAGTTTTGTATCTTGCAAATTTAATAAAGAACAGCCCTTAAGATAGAATTTCTTAGCCTGCCAGGATTGACAAAAGCCAGCTAATGCAGAAATGTCAACAGCAGACCTCATCAGCAGCCCTGCGATGCCTTGCAATCAAGAGAAAAGCCACGACGTTACCTAAACATTAATATATAGCTATCTTAATATCTATACATATGTGTGCATGGAGGACTTAGTAGGGAGCCTTGAAATGCATGAGGAAAAAGAGAAGAGCCCAGTGACTAGGTACTGCTAGATTTTCTGTGAGCAAATGCCACTTTGTTGAGATTGCTGTGAAATGTAAAGGAACTTTGAGAGAGTGAGTGTCAGAGGAGGGAAAGGAAATAGTGATTGACATTTATTTTACAAGACACTGGTCCAAATCTTGCTCTCAGATACACATGTGTAAATCTGGAGTAACTTCACTGACTTGGTTGGATTTATTCCAGATTTACATCTGAATGACTGAGAGATGATGTGCTCCATTGAATTGACATGCCACATATTCTAAATAAGCTTGTTTTTTTGTTTACAGTAAATGACGAATGCTGATTAAATTAACCCTCCCCACCTAAAAATTGACAATTTCCCCCTGCAGGAGGCCCAGTAAAAACTGAGGATTCCTTGGCAGCTGAAAAGGCTGTGGAAATCTAGAGTGACTTCACTGGTGTCAATGCATTTGCTCTGAATTTATGAGGGTATGAAATCAGAATATGAGCCCTATGCCTAGGCAACCTGACCTGAATAAAAAGACCCATGTTTTATTACTTGCCAGACCATTTGCTAAAGAGTACACTCAAACTGGACTCTTCCTGGAGTCAGGCTGAAAAAGTTTGCCAGTGTTCTTGTCGAAAAGAAGGCTCTTCACGAAAAGAAAGCAAACATGATTAGATACAAAGGAAGGGATGCTGAGAGCCAGAGTTGATACGGAGAGGAGTAAAGGAGTTTGGGTGTTGCGAGCAAATATTGATCTCGGTGTTATAGTACTTCAGGCCCCGAGGACAGAGTCTTAAATAAGGGTGAAATGGGAATTAACTATAATTCCACCAATCTGAGACTCAGAGGGAGCAAACAGAATGACTGAACCTGGAAATTATACAAACGCACTATATCTCCAAATCCCAGTTCTTCTATAGGGCTGACAAAGCCGAATCAGTAAGGTATCTTTGACAAGTATAGCAGTTTCTAGTCAGGACAAAACATTAACACACAGTTAAAGCTGAGATATATGATTTAATAGTGAAAGACTTCATGGCTAAAGAAAAATCTCTCGGGGGAGGGGAACATAGAGGGAATGTCAGTGAAATGTTAATGATTTTGCTGGACCCAGGAGACAAATCTCTCTAAACACTCTGTGGTGCTGAGCTGAAGTCTCAGAGAGTTGAGTGGAAAGTATTTAAACATCACACGAAAGAAAACTGAATGGGGAAGAAATCCTTTCAAATAGGAGAGCCAATTAGAATCAAGCCCAACATGATAATTTTCTTATTTCTCTAAGTTGAGGTGTAGAGATTCTATCAGTTTGAGGTCTCCAAGAAGGTTTGTTGTTTGGGAGTGATGGCAGACCATGGAGAGTCTCTGATGTTTGCCAGCTCCCCGGGAAGGTGACTGCATCACTGTGTTCTGGTTCTGGAGAGTTCAGAGTAGGGCATCCCCACGTCATGCGCTAGACTGTGGCTGATAAAACGTGCAGTGTTCACCGCAAACCTTCAGAAACCATAAGTCAGGCCCCCCACAAAATCAGGAGATTGGCATAGAATCATTAGATTTAAAAATATATGTATAGCTTTGGGGTTCTTTTTCTTTTGCCTTTTGGTCTCTGAACCTTAAGGGAGCACCCAGGAGACACACTCAATCTTTTCTCCAAAACCATGAAGGCTAAAAATGTCCTTATTTTTATATCTATTTTTTAATGAAAGTTGAGATTCTCCAGGAGACAGGGCTGTATGTAAATCACATAATGCTGTGAGACATGTGATCAAATCATGAATGCTGGCATTACTGACCACATGCCCCTGAAGTTTATACTTTATAATCTGGAAGCAGAGAGATGTGTTGGTAGACAGAAAAGATTGAAAGATCTGAGGAAAGGAAGAACCCTCCTCATACTTCTCCTCTGCTCTAATCCTGGACTGAAAACTCTGCTTCTGTGTTGGTTGATGTGGGAAAGAGTATGGGCAGCAGAGTTTGTTTGATACAGGCCCTTTCATATCCAGAAGAGATCTCACACTGCTTTACAAAGTAATCACTTGCTAGATTATCAGAACAGAGATTGTGAGGAGGAGGAGGAGAATTGTGAGGATTGGAGGAGCCACCATACAGCACTCACAAGAGAGTAGACAGCATTTTATACAGAAAGGGAATATTAGCCAGGCCACTGAGGTCATGCCTACTCTCTGATCGCAGTACAATGGGACCTTGAGCTTTCATTTGGACACTCTCCACAGATGGGCTGGAGGGACCCCAGTTTAATGTCACCTCTGGAGCATGTCTTTCCTAACCACACAGTGTTTCACTGAACCCTCCTTCCAGCTCTCTGTTTCACTGCTAAGTCCGAAGCTGCTTCTACCTTTGATCCCCCTCCTGGAATGTGGGCAGGTGCGTTAAACAGAGCAGAGCAGCTGCCTTCAGAAGGACTCATCATCTGAACAAGTGGGGCCCTTCAGTTAACAGCTGTGAATGAGAGAGAGTTGGGGAGAAGGTACATTCATTTTACTCTGAATTTCCTTTCTTACCTGTCTGTGCAATGCCCAAGGAGTCCCAATTGCAGAACACTTCCCTCCAGAAACATTTACTCCCATCTCTACCTCCTGATCCAGTGTGTGTCCCCTCTTCCCAGAACTCCTGAATCTGTTTATTCTCAACCTTCTGTTGTACTGCTGCACTCCCTACTAGCCCTTGTACTACCTTTGGTGGGTGAAATTCACCCTTTCTGGGAGGGCCAGCGTAGGCCTCTGCAAATGAGACTAAGCTGGTGCATAGGCCTTTCACTCAGGGTAACTGACTGGAGCTGCTGTATCAGGCAAAGGGAGCAGAAAGTGAACAGCTGAATGGTAGGAAAATATGCACCTTTCCAAGTTTTTCATTGCATGGGGGAAGCTTCCATCTAAAGAAGCAAATATACAGTAAGGGCAGGTCAAATAACACTACATAGCACATATATAACACTTTTTTCCCCCCAACAGATCTCAAAGCACTTTACAAGGTCAGTGTCCTTTAAGAGGTGGGGAAACTGAGGCCTACAGATTGCTCAATCTTACCCGGCAGCAGAGCCAGGAATAGAACCCAGGGCTTTTGAGTCCCAATTTAGGGCACTCTCCTCTGGCCACACTGCTCCCTGCAAATGATGCCCTTTAGCTGTAATCATCATATAGCCACACGCTTGGAAGACATAAGAACGGCCATACTGGGTCAGACCAAAGGCTCATCTAGCCCATTATCCCATCTTCCAACAGTGGCCAATACCAGGTGCCCCAGAGGGAAAGCACAGAACAGGTAATCATCAAGTGATCCATATCTTGTCACCCATTTCTAGCTTCTGGCAAACAGAGGCGAGGGACACCATCCTTGCCCATCCTGGCTAATAGCCATTGATGGACCTATCGTCCTATCTAGTTCTTTTTTGAAGCCTGTTATAGTCTTGGCCTTCACAACATTCTCTGGCAAGGACTTCCACAGGTTGACTGTGCATTGTGTGAAAAAATATTTTCTTTTGTTTGTTTTAAACCTGCTGTCTATTAATTTCATTTGGTGACCCTAGTTCTTGTGTTATGAGAAGGAATAAATAACACTTCCTTATTTATTTTCTCCACACAAGTCATAATTTTATAGACCTCTATCATATCCCCCCTTAGTCATCTTTTTTCCAAACTGAAAAGTCCGAATCTTATTAATCTCTCCTCAATTGGAAGCCGTTCCATACCCCTACTCATTTTCGTTGCCCTTTTCTGAACCTTTTCCAATTCCAATATATCTTTTTTTGAGATGTGGCAAACACATCTGCACACATTATTCAAGATGTGTACCATGGATTTATATAGAGGCAATATGATATTTTCTGGCTTCTTATCTATCCCTTTTGTAGTGTTTTCCACAATTGTGTTTGCTTTTTTGACTGCTGCTGCACATTGAGTGGTTGTTTTCAGAAAACTATCCACAATGACTCCAAGATCTCTTTCTTGAGTGGTAACAGCTAATTTAGACCCATCATTTTATATGTATAGTTGGAATTATGTTTTCCCATGTGCATTACTTTGCATTTATTAACACTGAATTTCATCTGCCATTTTGTTGCCTAGTCACCCAGTTTTGTGAGATCCTTTTGTAGCTCTTTGCAGTCTGCTTGGGACTTAACTATCTTGAGTAGTTTGTATCATCTGCAAATTTTGCCACCTCACTGTTTACCCCTTTTTCCGGATCATTTATGAATATGTTGAATAGGACTGGTCTCAGTACAGACCTCTGGGGGACACCACTATTTACCTCTCTCCATTCTGAAAACGGACCGTTTATTCCTACCCTTTGTTTCTTATCTTTTAACCAGTTACCAGTCCATAACAGGACCTTCCCTCTTATCCCATGACAGCTTACTTTGCTTAAGAGGCTTTGATGAGGGACCTTGTCAAAGGCTTTCTGAAAATCTAAGAACACTCTATCCACTGGTTAAGATAACTCAGAGCATCTGAGCTGCAGTGTGAATGTTGCAAAATGTACTGTCCCTTTAACCACAGAGTTCCACAGAAAGCCCGATGTTATCATTCTATGAGGTTCCTATAATATAGTGCTGTGCAGCTGCAACCTAGATCCTGCAGAAAACAAAATGGGCCGACTGAAATGGAAACTTTTGTTACTTATAATGTTAATGAAACCAGTTTATCAGGCAGCACAGAGGAAGTGGAATATTTAGTGCCATTTAATGTCTAATCATCAGCATTTCTTTGAATAAATCACATTACATTGTCTAAAACCTGAAAAGACTAGGCTGTAATAATTTTTAATATGTTGTAGTTTTATTAAAGGAACACCCCATTTGCCATCTAGCTGAACAAGTTTTTAGGGGTAGTTGTACACAATTTGAAATTATATTTGGCAGTTTTGGCCAAATTTGACAGGGTAGCATTGCCATGTTATAGAGCTGTATACCAAGGGTTTGCCTCTTCCTTTAGGTTGCTAAATGTAACCAGGGAAACATGAATTCAGGGCTAGCCCCATTACTGTCTTGTGAACTATTATTGAATACTTTTGATGTATGTTCCAGTTACACCATCTCATTTTTGGCAACAATAGTTCCTCCCTTGAAGCAAATCCTGCCCTTCCCCATTTCTCTCCTAGTTATCCTTGCAGGCCTAAACAGAGCAGAACCTCCATAGTTTTGCTATTCAGGGGTGCAGCAGGCCAGAGAGAGGTCACAAATGTGCTCCCCCCCCCACCAGTGCTTTGGAGAACTGTACAGTACAGAGGAAGTGTCGGTATCGGGGCTCATAGCCAAAAAGTCTGCAAATATACAGTGCCATTGGCCAAGGGACCCCCTGTTTAGGTAGAGTGCAGGGTCAGCAGTTCATGACCATAGCAGTGCCTGTGGAGAAGTCTCACTAGGGTTCTGCAGCATTGTGGGGAGGAATCTGATTACCTGGACCCCTCAAGATATCCCATAGGCTCCGCACAGGAGACCAGGATTTGGTCCTTTGTACTGTGGACAAGATTCTACTGGTTCTACTCACGTGAGTAGTAGCTTACTCTATGAACAGTACCATTCACATTAATGGGGCTACTTCCCAAGTTAGGGTGGCAAAATCCGGCCCTGTGTTCATAATATTTCAAGCATGTTTCTGAAAACTCTTCATGTGGAGATCTCCCATTAAAGTCAAAGTGAGCTCCATGCCCAAGGGCTGGTCAGACTGAACCCTGTTTTTGTGTGTGGGATGTTTCAGGTTACAGATAACACATCTGATCCTGTCTGAGGCGCCATTCTTGCCCACAGATATCTTGCTCATTGTAACTTTTAAGTTACCTGCAATGAACCCGTAAGTACTAATAAAATGAAATGATGACAGTTGTCTTTAAGGCCATTGATTAATGGAAATATGGGCAGTTGGACACAGATGAGATGGTTATAAATGGTGCTGTCAAAATAAAATAATTATTATATTAAAAAGGAAGCTGTTCAAAATTGGAGCTCCTATACCTATAAAAATATTTCAGCCCTTGATGTGTTTTGTGTTTCATGATGCATCATGTGTTTTCTCAAGGAGCAACGCATCAGACATACATTTTAATATGATTACTGTATAGCATCTTGAGTCCCTTAGATCCTGGTACATGCACTTCAGCTGCAGATGGAGTTTTTTTTATTGACTTAATACTAGTTCTAACTCGATTCTGAAGACTGACTAAGTTGGTTGTGCACATACCACTTTCTAGCAGGAGTGGGGAAAAAACTAGCATATCTTATTGTACCTGAAACACTCTATGATATGTACTAAATATTATGACTACTGCAAGCCCTGCAATAATTGATTCACCCACACAGCCATTTAGTCTGTGAGCTGTTCGTTTTACAAATTCTACAATCTTTTAGAAATTCTTTCACTGCAGAAGATTGCTGCCTGGCCTCAGATTCATTATGGTGATTGAATCCTCTTCAATAGAGAACTGTTTAAAGAGAGCACATCCCTGTGTGTCTCACTCAGAGTGAAGGCACATAGGTTAAAAGCTTGTCTGGGTGGCATAATTCACTGCTGCTGTGCCAAACAATCACATCTTATTGTGACCTTCATAAGATACAAAAAGGCAATAGTATGGAGCTAGTCTTTTTTTCTTTTTTTTTTTTTTAAACCAAAGCACAATTTTAGCTACCCAACATCTGAAGCTACTAGAATTCCTAATTAAATAACCAATTAATAATGTAGAATAGAAAGAGCTATTTTTTTCAGACACAAAATCATAATTAATCAGAGTACAAAAAGCTGCCTGTCTTTATATCAGGAAAATATAGACTAGGTGTTTAAATATTCTAGCACACCTGAACCTTGGCCATCCGTCATTGTTATGACTTAAAACATCTCAGACTAAATTAGGTTTTGTTTGTATAGAGCAGAGAAAGTCAGATGGCTTGAATGACAAAATTAGAACATGCTCAAATCACTGAAACAAAACTGCATAAAAGAAAAGATGTGCAGTAGGAGAATTGCTAGTGCTAGCCTGAAATCCTTCTTTGTGGGATTTCCCCCCACCCCCATAAATGATTGTTTGTAACAATGGAAAGCAGAGAACAGTTCCAGAAGCTCTATCAGAGTTCTTTACATATGTAACATTTGGCACATTTATATATTAAAAGGAAATAAAATTGTTGTGTATAGCTGAAGTATAACCTCTGTTATTTCTCCTTAGTCAATGAAATGCCACAACAATGGATGTTTTTCAAGGAAGAATATCTGTGAAACATAAGGCTGAAGTAATTTTGTATAGCACACCAACGTCACAGGTTATCAGCAATATATAACATTTTTAAAAAATCAAAAGTTTTTTCCCCCCTTTGGAAGTTTGTGGGGTGTTTTGGTGAATTTAATCAAATACATTTGAAATAAATATTTAGTTTTTTTTTTCCTTGCATGGTTCATATTTTTACCCGAACTATTTGATACAGATGGGAGGTTCGGTACTGGCTGGTTGTTGCTGTTTGTTTTTTTGCCACTGTATTAATATAGAGAAGTGTATAGCAAAAATTATTTTCTGCACTGCAGTCACATAGCTTAGCTAAAGACAACTAATTCTCTTGGGAACTCAGATCTTAATATTTCACCAGTTTTGTGTGAAGCTGTGGAATTGTACAACAGGGCAATAGCTCTTATCAGAATGGCACTAGAGACCTCCTACATTAAAGTCTGAAGTTTAAAAATAGATACAACTACATGTAAATTGCTAAGTTTGGGCCAAATTCTACAGCTCTTAATTGAGCAAACCTCCCATTGACCTCAGGAGGAGATGTGCTCAATTAAAGGCTACAGTATTTGGCCTTTTATAATTGTTTCAGAAATATAATTGATGAGAGGCTATATTAATGGTTTCCAAGTTTGAGTGTTTAACTTTATGCTTCTTGATTCTACCTTCCTTTAAACCTATCTTTTGGGCGTTTTAATGTCTTTTTTGCAAAAATGTTTATATACATTATTGGATGTGTATATGTGTTGGTGACCCATACACACTGTATATATGTAGACACACAGACACCTATCTATGCATTTGTAATATATATTTAATATAATTAGTTAGACTGTATTTTGGACAAGGCAGTACATGTCAGAAGAATGTATTTGCCTCTTTCTAGCTGTGTGTCTTACCAAGAGGGATCTCTGTCCACATAAAATTTGTTATTGTCTTAGTAATAAATAAATGTTGGTGACAGTTATTGCACAGTCTTATGCTATGTTTTTTTTATTGACAAAACTGCTATGAATCAACAACATACATGAACAGAATATAGGCATTGTAGCTCAGATTTTGTCAATAGGGCATTACATTGATCTGCTCTCTTTGGTGTTATTTGTTGCAATGTTCATTTTGCCAGAGATACAAACTTTTGTTAGATTGCCTCGAAAACAGAAATCCTAGCCTGGGTTTCGGATGGCCACCCGGGGGCATGTCTAATTTTCTTAAGTCACAACTCTCTATAATGGGGTCATGGAAACAATAAAAAGGGGACGTCATTAGTCTATATCTAGGTCCTATCTAGCTTGATGGCATATTAACGAAGGCCAGAAAATGAAGGTAACATAGACATGGGACAGGACACTGCCTTGGATGAAAAGGAAAAGCAGAGTAAATTAAAATAATAACAGTAATTAATAAAAATGTGCACATAGGAAGTACTTTTTATCCAAGGATCTCAAAGTGCATGACGAAGATAAAATCCCCATTTTTCAGTTAGGGAAACTGAGGCCTAGATTAAGTGGCGAAGATCTCAAATGGAGCCAGTAGTAGAATTTAGCTTTCCTGAGGCCAGTCTGTGTTCTGTTTGACTAGCCATCCATTTCTCAATCTAGCTAAGTATGTATACGTACCTGCTGTTCTGAGGGCTCCTTTCCACACACACCCTCACTTGCAGACCTGGATGGGGTCAGCTGCAGTGAGTCAAGTTGCTTGCCTCTTGTCTCTCTTCCTTCTAGGCTTGGAATTGTAGAGGCAAAAAGGGGAGGGGAGGAGCAGAGAAGAACCGACCCGTAATTCAGATTAGGGGATGGGGGAGCAGAGGGGCCCCAAACTGCTGGGCTCTTGCTGCTCTCTCCTCCCCAATCCCGGCTTGTGAAAAAAGGGGCCAGCTCTTCTCTCTTCCCCCTTTCCTCCATAAAATCTTATGTTGGCAACTGTGGGAAGAGGGAGAGCTGGGCCTCCCACGTGCAGCATTTCTGATTGGCTGCCCTTGCCCATTTCCACCACTGCCTGGGAAAAAGCAGCCAATCTACCCCTGTCGACAGATGGGATTTGCCACAGATCTACAGGAGTGTCTGTGGTGATATTCTGTGCTGCAATCTAAGAGGTGCTCTCTTGGCACTGTCCCCATACATGACTGCTCAGGGGGCATAACTTAGGCAGCCCAGGGTAGCCTGTGTGTACTATGGCCACCTTCCCAGGCTGCACAGTAAGCTGCAGCACTGCCTGGAATCTGCGGGCTGTAGTCCTGCTTCCAACATGACTCTTCTGTCTCGAGCTCTGTTCTTGGCACACCTGCTAGACCAGGGCTTGTGAGGGGATCATCTGAGGGCATCATTAGAGCTGTCCGCTGAGGTGCCAGTGCTGGGGGGATCCTCCCTCAACCAGATACGGGGCTTTGAGGGCCTCTTAATGTAGTTCTGGTGCAAAGGAGCTGGAGCAGGAATGAGAATTCCACCTTGTGGTCCAGGGTTAGTAGGACTGTTTATATGACCCCTCATCACTGCAGCAAGTCTGTTGCCATCATATTGGTATTTGGGAGAATAAAAGGAGAAAAAGAAATTTCCTGGATTGTGCCAGCTCTGTTGTTAGATGAGAGTTTCTGATAGGAGTCCAGAGAGACCAAATGGAGAGCTTGCTGCCACCAAAAGTAATACAGTAAAGGAATGAGATAAACTACTGAGCATGAAGAACTTGAAGAATATCTACTGTAAAAAGAACTATCTTACCGATTGGGGTTTTCGGATCTTGCTCAGTTCCAATTTTCATTATTTTTAAAATATTTCATGTAACTAAACCACTGTCCTGAGGTTTTCTTACTTTATTATGGCAAAGAAGCCCATTTTTCTTTCTTAGAAGAAGCTCATAATAATATGGGGTGCATGGGATCTGAAAATATTCAACTAAAAGATACTGGGAACTCTCTTGTGTGACACCCACCTCTTTTATGAATTCTTAGAAATTTCCCTACACTGAAACAGTGAGCTGTCACTCCTCTAGTGTAGAGAGAGTAGGGAAAGAAAAATAGACTGCAAATAAATAAATAAATATGTATGTATCTATGCATGTATTTGTAAATTGAAGCCCAATGGGACCCTAAATATGACCAGCATCACAGAACCTTGGAGAGATATATGTTATCCTTTAACACGGGGTAGAGCCAGCAGTTTGACTTGGCTCATGGTTCTCCAGCAGGAGGTCCATATTTCATCCACCTAAACTCTGTGGGAAACCCAGACTAAAGTAAGACCCGGGCCTGGGAAGTGCTTATTTCTGAGATACTGAGTGTCCTCCTATCCCACCTCATGGTATTAGTATATAAAACCAGACAACAAGGAACAGGAAATCAGCTAAGCATCGTAATGGCCATCATAACCCGAAACGAGCCAGGCTGAATTCCTCCTATCAGTAGTAGAAAACTGGTGTGTTTCCCTTTTAAGTGTGATTGACAGCAATTGTACTGTCACTCAGCCTTTGAGAGCCTTCCTGCATGTGTCAGGCTTGCTGTTTTCTAAGCAGTCCTCCTTACGTCATCTGTGTGGGCTATCTTCCATACATGGGCATGGTGTGTGTGCGTGTATGTGTTTGTGTGTGTGTGGGGGTTGCATATCTTCATCTTCCACAGTTGTTTGAAGGGTGTAGGCAAAGGCAGGAGTCCAGGCTCTGCGGGTGAGGAAGAGAAATAATTTGGTTTCTAAATTGGGAATAGACATAAGTACAACTGAGCCACAGAAACTCCCAGGCCAAAACCCACAGAATTTGGGCATGTTGCTGAACTGACCCCATGAGAATAAAGCGATAGTGTATAAATACTGGCTCTGGATGGTTTTAGTGTTTTGCTCTTACAATACAAGTATTTGTGTGTTAAAAACAGTAAGAACAAGACATCTGAAAATTAGGATTCTGTGTCAGGCTGTCAATACCCACAAGCATGCAGCCTTTCATTAAAATCTGTTTGACATTTTTGTTATGCACAGAGAGCCAAAAAGATGCCAAAAGCCTGATATTTGTGATCACATCCTCCTGCTAATATAAGACACTGCAAAGACGATTGTATTAAAACATTCCTGGCAAAAGGCTGAACAGAAAAAATAAAATAATAAAAAATAGATTTAAATATGAGATGAGAATTCTGGATGCTCTTGTTGTGTGAAGTAATTTTCTAGGCAAGGGTCCTCTTTTAACTCTTCATAATTAAGTGAAATAATAAGTAACGTCTTAATTCCAATTTTCCACAAGGATTTTCAATCCTAGAAAAATTGTGCAAAATTTAACCATCCTGTGAAAATCATGTAATGATTGCACGTCACATGACCTGGCAGAAGAGATATTATTATGTCACAACACCGTGAGTAAATTATCTTACTGGTGACTCGCTTAAAGGTCATGGGGATCATCTGATGCATGAGATGGAAATTTCTCATGCCAAAACAATATTGACAGCTTATCAAGCAGAGAGGAAAGTACAATAATAAAATAGAATGTAAGGTAAGATAACACTTGCTACTGAAGGTAGAAAATATGACATGGCATTTCAATTTTAAGGTTATAGGCAGGATTATATGGTATGAAGGTTTAGATGCAGAATAGTGTAACTTGCATGTGAATTTATTGGAGTAAATGCAGTATTTTAATGGATAGGTACAGAATATAAATTATATAATACATGTATTATAGAAAGAAAGGGACACAAACAAAGGAGCGCTGAGATGGCCTACAACTTGCAAGAATCTTTGTCCCATTCTTCCCTTTTTCTTACAGTCATTCTAGCATGGCTGGATGGATTCAAGATTCACTGGTTTTAGTTTTATTTACAATTCTGTCACAAGAATTCCCTATTGCTTTTATTTAGTTTGATTCATTGACCATGTTCATCCTACCATTTTATAGCTTTAGCAAAATGTAAAAGGTGGAATGGCCAGGCACGCATAATAAGGAATATTGTAGAATAATGCAGTAAACTGGAGAGAGATATTTGTGAACTAGACTGGATGTTAAAGTCCTCCCATTGTGTTTTCACAAACATGTTGTAATGAAAGCAAAAAAGTTGATTGCAATGAGGATAGGAATGTTCACTAAAGCCCTTGTTCTGCAAATCACTCATGCTTAAAGTTAAACATTGGCTTAAGTACTGAATCTTGTTAAATTGGGGCCTTATCTTTTCATGCCACAACTTTAAAGTCTGATCTTGTGCTCCTGGCTTCTCTCCTCCTTAGAGGCAACAGTCAGTACATTCATATTTACCTTTCATATTTGGTGAAACTGCCATGCTACATTCATCAATAAACCCTGAATGCCAAATTAATTGGAAGGAATTGACTGCAAAGACTTATGTGGCAAGACTGAAAGTACAATAGTTCAGAATTGGTTTCGATGACCTGGTTGTTAAAATGCTGACAGGTGCCGGGGTTTTGTTTACAATCACACCGCCACTTTTGGAACCCACTGGTGGAGCCACTCTGCTGATAGCAAGGGGTGGGAATGTCTCAGGAAAAAGGATAGTTCAGACAAGTTCTGAGAGGCAGGGTCCACACTGCAAGAAAGAGGTTCTATGGAAGCTTTCCTGGCAAAGGATTGAAAACGTCCTGCTGATAGCTATCCAACAACGCATTTTAAAAAGGGAGACAACATTCACCAGAGTGATGCTGTGTGCGGCTGACGTGCAAATCAGAAACAGGAGTGTGAAGTGTGCATGCACAAAAGAAGGTGTAGAAACCTATTCTGGAGTCTCTAGTTTTATACGAATAGATCTCTTGATCCTTTCCTCTAATGCCACTGAGAGCACTTGGTTAATGGGCAATTGTTTACCCAGCTTCTGCACAATTATTTTGCAGAAACAAGTTGCTGTATCTTATTCGTCCCATTTCTCCATTGTCAGTTCTTTCCTCCCTTTTTTTAGAGCACTTGTAAAGGGCATAACACCCAGAAAGTATCTGTTTTAATGCAGTATGAATGTTCAAGATAGCCAGTGGAAAATACATTACCTTTTAGTTGAATCTGTTTGGTTTGAGAAATCTGTTTCTTGTCTGCTGTAACAGATTGTCTGGAAGAGTGTACTGTACCTGCTACCCACAGGTCATTACTCAATGGAAACCACACTTTAAAAAAGCACAGTGTCAAAAGCATGGAGGAAATAAATCAGGCTAGATCAGAGATCCCTCTGTGTGCGTATGCTTCTCCAAGCATTTGTATCTGGTTCAGAATAAGGTTAGTTTCAGCATGTGATGTTTCGCATCTGTGGATGGGTGTCAAAACGCTGACAGTGCATCCTCTTATTGATACTCTTCCCATTGCTATTATACCTTTCTAACCCGTCTTAACCCAGATAAGAAACATGAATTTTTGTCTTTTATTCCTCAGGACCTTCGTAAATGCGAATTTAGGGATTTTGGGTTAGATCCTCAGCTAGTATAAATCAACATAACACCATTGGTGTCGATAGAGCTAAACCAGTTTATACCTGCTGAGGATATAAGTTCTATTTATTTTTATTTTTTAGACAAGCATAACCAGAGATCTTAAGGATACTGCACTTTTCTCTACAAGACTTGCTAAGAAAGAGGTTGAACCTGACCCTCTTATGTACGATAAATGAAGATAGCTCATTTCTTTATTTAAAGAGACAATTTGCGGTGCAGCATAAGGAAGGGTTATTGTATTCTTGGTACAGTAGTCAATGAGGAGTAAGACTCTTTGTTGAGTAATGAGATTTTTCTTGGTTATTTTGGGCAAATCCCGGTGGTGAAAGGACACTGTGGCATGATCCCTCTCAATAACAAATGGAAAAGCCTTTACTTTGGATGGAAAACCAATGAGTAAAGGAACATTGGAATGGTAATATTGGATCAGACATGAGGTCCATCTAGTCTCACATTCCATCCTCAACAGTGGCCAGCACCGGATGCTTCAGAGAAGGTGTAAGAATTTCCCCCCACATTAGGTCTCATCCTGATTTCTAATCCTGATCTCTAATAGTTAGCTAATAGTTAATAGGCTTAAGCCCTGAAGCATGACGTTTTCATGTCTCTTCCAACATTTTTATTATCATTACCTATTATAACTCTATATATTCTAGTCACAGCAAAAAGTGAAGGCCTAGAAAAATACATTGGCTCCAAAATACCTTGTGAATATTCTCTGCACGGAGTCATTCATGGGTGTTTTAGTGAAAAGATGGAGACAATTTAGATAAAATTGTGCATGTCTGAAAACATATCTGGAAGAGTATAGATGGGCTGGTTATTCTGATCACTTGAGCCATCACTTGGCTTGTGAACATCATCTAGCAGCTAGATACTATGGTGACAGTCACCTTAGAATAATATGCTATAATAGCTAAATTGAGTCACAGAATGAATTCTGCCAGTACCAGTAAATTATGGTACCATGCAGCAACCATTCTATTCTTTGGAGACTTTGAAGATCAAAGTTTCTCAGAGTCAAAAATTCTTGGTGCAAACTCCTAAAGAGGTATTCATTTATAAAGGATCTATAAAATAAACATGTTGAGTACAAAATATTCACAGTATCATGGAAAATATAGAAGAATAATACATAAAAAATAACCCCCCAATAGGTCATTCAGCTAGGAGTGGTTTGGTTGGCAGAGTTTCACAGTTCCTGAGTTTTGCTTCGAGTTTAAGGCTCCTTTGTAGGAGGGTAGTGCTGGCTACCCCTTGAAGGTGCCAGAGATGAAGGAATACAAAGAATGTGGAAGTCTACCAGATTTTTCATCCTACTACTCAGAAAAAAGGTAAGGAACAGAGGAGAGCGGGACATATTTAGATAGGGAATACCAGTCAGTCCAGGCCCCAACAAAATCTGAAGTAAAGCGAGGCTCGCTTTGTTTGGAGGATTTCAGGTCTAGTTCAAAACATCCTGAATTTTTTCAGTGCATTAGCTGAACTTAGTGGGATGTCCTTCGTTTCCAGATTTTTAAAAGAGACTCACACCCCTATACATACCACCAGGCAATACTGGGTCCCCACAACGGGACTATTGCCCAGTCACATAGTATATCAGAAAACTCTTCTCTTTACTACTCAAAGTCTAATTGAAGCCTTGGACAAGGGGAGCTGTTCTTAGAGGTTTCCAGCATTGCTTCTTCAAGAGTCAAGTCGCTGGGAGCAATGCACTCATTTTTGTAAGGAGAAAAATCCCTTAATTTGCTATTAAATTAAACAGTGTCAGTACTATTGCTGTAGAGCTGAGCGAATAATCCATAATGAATAATTTATTCAACAAATTTAGCTGCTCTCTCTGCTCATAGACTATCTGGAGACAGATCACAATTCTTTCCAATTTATTTATTATTTGAAATTATTGATGGATAATTTTGTAATTAAACCCCTCCTTCCCCCAACTTTGTGGCTTGATCCTGAACTTCTGTGAATATTTGAGTTCTTTGTCAATCAAGGTGTGCAGGTCAATTGTGACAGATCAGATAAGTCAATTCCAGGGGACTCATTGGATCAGCATATAAGCACTTCTGGCATGTATTTTTTTTTTTTTTAAATTGTCTGTGCATGCAACTTTGAAATTTGCCTTGTGCAAACATTTGCCCAGCAAAACTTGATTCCTCCAAAGTTTGCAGAAAGCAAACACAAGGGGGAAACCAAGGCAGATGCGGTATATTCATTTAAATGTGCGGATGACTATTTGCAGGTTGTTTTTTTTTTTTTTTTGCACTCTGCCCAGCCCTGTTTGGCAACCTTCATCTAGAACAGTGATACTCACACCTCAGTGGTTCAGAAGCCAAATTAGCCATCAATATTACCAAACAATCATGTGAATTAATTGTTTCATTTACTATATATATATATATATATATATATATACTTGAATCATCTTGATCGATTGGTCTTTCATCCCTCGTATAGATTGCACTGATCACGACATGTTTTATATATATATATATTCTCACAGCAAAGTGACTGACCAAATATTATTATTTTATTAGCTACAGTTGGTTAATAACATAGTAAATGCATCCTGATTGGTTAATAACTTAGACTGGTTAATAATTAAATCACACAGTGTTTTAATACCATGTGCTGCAAAGAGCCACAGGAGACACATTAAAGAGCCACTTGTGGCTTGCGAGCCTCAGTCTGAGTATCACTGCTCTAGAACATCCAGAAAATACATTTCAGCTACTGACGGCTGTTCACATTTGTTCCTGTCCGGGCATTTCCCACCCCTCTTCGTTTTTTGATATGCAACATTAAAAAAAAAAGGGGGGGGGGGGTGGGAATGCAACTGCATTGGCTAAGGCCCTGATCCTATGAAGATGTATGCAAATGGTTAAGTTTCTACACTGTGAGTAAACGTATGCATGTGAAATTATTATTATTTTTTAGGATTGGAGTCTATAGATCGTGTGCCTACCAGTGGGAGCTGGCTAATGCTGGTTAATCAATTCTCCTTGAGTCCTGCTTCAATACAATATGCTTGCTGATGGAGGAGCGGGCTTTTGTTTCTATATGTTCAGTTAGATTAGATCACAGAGGAGAGATTTTCCCTGATTTTTGAAATGTTATACATGTTTGGTATCATCTTGACATGGATAGGGTCAAATGGCATCCTTTGTATTTCTACTTTGGGAGCTGAGTATGAATAACCATTGAAACTGTCTCATGGATATTTCAGGTATTTACACCCCATTGAAGCAGAGAGCAACCCCAGGGAGTAACACTACTCATTGTTTAGGAAAATAGTACTTAGAGATGACAAACAGCACTTCAGATTGAAACGTGACCAGGTAGGTCAGGAAATGCTTTCCTTTATTAAGAGGTATCTTTGTTTATATGATGCTCAGAAGGAAGAATGGTTCTATTCAGTGGGGACCTTCAGAATGAAAAATGTTGCCCACTGCAGTGTTAATGGGTTGGACTCTATCTGGGTGCTGAGAACCTACACAGGGCTTCCACCTAACATTAAAGCAGTGACTTGGTTGGCATTAAAGTTGTGAATTTTGTTCTGAAATCACCACCCCATTCTGGGAAATGGAGACATTGCCATTTTTGCATTTAAATTTTCAGAAATTTGGTCTGTTTTAAAAACATAGCGACTGTGATAAATAGAAAAGCAGATGAGCAATTGTTAACAGGATTAGCATCAACTTGCTCACTGAGGCGTGGGGTTGATGCAGCTGAGATCTGCCAGCCTGCCCTTCTCCCAGAGTGATGGGCAGAAAGGGAATGACCCTGCCTTTGAGGCTTATTACACTATCCCACCCTTCCCTAGGGTGATCAGGACAGGGGGCGGGGGTAATAGATGCCTATATAAGACAAAGCCCCAAATATCGGGACCGTCCCTATGAAATCGGGACATCTGGTCACCCTACCCTTCCCTGTCTAACTCCCAGATCCACCTGCTTTTCATCCCTTCTGGCCTTCAGTCTTTTCCCCAGGAGGCCCTAAGTTTGTTTTTGTGCCTTGTTTTCTCAAACCACAACCTTTTCTTGGAAATGGGCAATCTGAGGATCCTGTGCGCTGGACCATTTTTGTTGTGGCAACATGCAAGCAGGAAGGTTTCGCGTGCACAGTTATCTATGGGGTGAGATGCAACGTTTTTCAGCAACTAGCCATGGCAGATTATGGCTCTTCATCTCCAGACTCACGAGACAAAGTGCAGTTTTCCTCTCAGTCTAAAAAGACACACAGGGCTGACCTTGCAAGGGGAAAAGTCCCATTGATTTCAGTGCAGGACAGGGCATTCAGTGAAAAAATAAAGGGATACAAAATGTACTTCCCTGGATGTTTGTATGTTAAATACATTTCCTTTTCCCTAGCTGATTGACAAACTTCCCTTTGTTCTCTTTCTGTGGCATTTTCTGTTCAGGTAGGGTGAAGTGCTTATCCCTTTCCTATTCAAAAAGAATTTCAAAGCCTTGGAAAAAGCAAAGAATGGCCCTTGTTTATTTTTGCAAAGTTTTAACTGGTTCAACGAGGAACTAAGCCTTGTTAAAAGGGATTTTACTATGGGTCAGCTAAAGTTTGAGGGGCTCAGGAAAAAAAGGGGAAGAAAGCTAGTTTTTACTTCAGCAGGCCCTTGGCCTCACAAAGCCCTGGCCTCCAGCATCTAACTTGCTGAACCCTAAGGCTTAGCGCCACTGGACAGAACCAGTTAATAGGAAAAGCCAGGGTAGCTTAAGGGAACTATTAAAGAAAAGCAAAAGGGAGAAATCCTCTGGGTAAATGGGGATATGAACTGAGGACATTTTAATATTTTTATATAAAGTATTGTTCGTTCATTCTATCCCATGATCCTCAAATGCTTATAAGCATAAAATGAAAGCAGCACAATTTTTTAGAGTATGTCGCAGGATTATTTTGTTAATGATCTCTTCACCTGGGTTTACAAAGAGGAGATTATTGAACCAAGTAAGATACACCTTTAAAAGAATCACTGTTGTAACTTTGATAATGACAACAAAAGGTAAAATATTGAAGAGAACCCAATTAACTTAAGAGCCCAATGTCTGTGGCTCCTAAGTAATTTAGGCACTTTTGAAAATGGGACTTAGGCACCTAACAGATTTAGGGTCTTATGAACATTTTGTGTGTGTGTGTGTGTATGTGTATACACGCACACCACAACTCCTAACTTATGCTGCCTCAACTCTGTTATATTCCTTTATTAGTAATATTTCTCACCCCTCATTTAAAATACATGTAAGAAAATAACTTGTAGTGTCAAAATTTCTCCTTACCCTTAGTTAACTTTTAGTATTTTAAGACCCCAGCCTGCAACTTGCTGCATGTGGGCAAACTCCCACAGCGCTAACTTACTGGGAGTTCTGCTTAGGGGTCCACTAGCCTGCAATCAATTATCCTGAGATACTCAGCCCTGCATCTTAGACTGGGCCTTGGAACTGAAAGTCGTTAGAGGATAATTCTTGCCGAACTGAAAGGTGGGAAATGCAAATACTATTGAACTACTTTGTGCAGTTTTATGAAATGGGTAAATGAAAATCACTAAAGCCATAAAAATGAAGACACAAAATTTCAAACCTCAGTTTAAAGTTAACCTCCTAAAGCCATGTTTAGGCAATCAGATGAAAGTCATTTACATGCCTAACCATAGAGCTAGGAACCTAACTTTGGGATTGAAAACTTTGGCAGAATCATTATTATTGGGACTAAGAGAATATGATTCCTGTCAATTATTTTCTATTGCAAATGGCAAAAGACTGCCAGACTTCTGTGAAGCTTCAGGCAGGGCTTATGTTTTCTAGTGTTCCTGAAACCATTGATTTTAGGAGGCAACAATACAGTTCATTAACAAATATAATCCACATCATGTCTGCTGGACCAAAATCACAGGGTCCGCTCACTGCAATATTGCCACTTTACACTGTTATTCCATTTCAATCAGTAGACCCTCAGGAGGTACCAGGTATGATCAGCAGTGCAGGAGGTGGACATCTGCCAGACATAACTGCTATCCCTTGTTCTGAAAGTATTTACATCAATCATTGTGTAAGCATTTATGTCCAGCTCCCCCCCCCCCCCCCCTTTTTTGGCCTTATTATGGGTTCAGTTAGAAGTGTGCATGCAATATGGAGAGGATTCTGATCTCTTCCTTCTTTGCCCTATCTGTAGAAATTCATTTCTCTCCTTTCCCCTGGGTTGACCTACAATTTGTTTTCTATTTGAAAGGCTAAGTCCATATGGCAGATATTTTCAGCCCTCGAAGTCTTTTGACCTTTTGAACAGTTTCAGTCTCAATTTCAATAATGAAACCACTTCTCTTTTTTTCTGAATACTTACAAATGAGATATTATATTTCCATACATTTTATTTCCAGCCACATCTGTGAATCTCTTATTGATCTGGAGTTATCTGTGATAAAGAAGTTATTAATTTTGACAGATATAAGGGAGAAGCTAATATCCTTCTTTTACAAACACCTAATATTAATCTCTAGTGATGTATACAAGATCTCCAGAATGGCTTGGGGTGTGTATGGAAATGATATAGGATCAAAATTTGATAATGCAAAAGGGAAAGATTCATTTTAGAAAATTGATAAAAAATGTATTGCCTATGAAATAAGTGTAGGAAGCACAATTTAGAATTAGGTATCCATTATTCCTCCATCAGAAGTAGAAACACAACAGAATCATAAGGGACCAGATCTATTCTGATTTATACCCCCACAACTCCTGTAATTCCATTGAGTCAGAACAGAATTTGTCCCATGGTTTCTACTCAAAAGACACAAATATAGCATGGAATTGATTTTACTGTATGTGACCATACTCCCTATTCCCCTGTTAGTAAATCTGGGGATGGAATGTTGTCGTTGGACAACAGAAGATTACGTTTCTTCTAAGGGTGTTTTTGCTATTTCCTCCCATAGCAAATATTCTCTTCATTTTTATGTTCTGTTCAAATGACTTTGTAAGCTGCCAAGGAGACTACTTTGACATATTGGAGTAATACTATGTCTCTGACTCTAAATATTTGGAGATCTGTCTTTGGATTCTCCCTCCAGAGAAGTTTTTGGCTCTCGTTAGGCTCTCATTTGGCTCTTGTTAAATTCCAGTATTTTATCATACTTGGGACTTTTTCCCTTCAGCAATTTACTGGGTTATCCTAGGGAAATTGCCAAGTCAGGAGATCCTGAAAATGTTTGGAAGTTTTTTAGTTCATGGCAGAAACAATGTGATGTCCTGGCCCAAAGGAAGTTGGGAGTTGTTCTGAGATTCACACAGTTGTGCTGTTTGATTTGGTTTAATTTTTTGTTATGCCAGAAGTCACTGAAGGCTTCAGTGCTAATCACATTCAGGCGGTTTGTTCCTGTTCTCCCTCTTCACACCTGACAGAACTTGCTCAGAATTGTACCCATGATGTTTATAATCCCCCATCTATTTCTGATTGTTATCAGCTTTCCTGGACAGCTTACTGGGGATAGTGTACAAAAAAATCTGCAGCCTTCTTTACCATAAAATGAAAGCTGCACCTATGGTACCTAACTGGTCATGGCATTGAGATAGCTGTGACAGCATGTAACACAGCAGGTGAGATTTAATAAATAGTTTGTTATAACAATAGAAAATCCTACTTGTCATTGGAGGTTTCTACACTCTCACAGTTCTAGTTTTTAGTGTTACCGTTTTTTTCTATCATGGATATTGCACTACTGAGTTTATTATTATATATATTTATTGCTACCGTAAATAATCTTTAGGCACTATGATGGCTACATTATATCAAATGTGTTAAAAAGAGCTAAAGGGATCCCCTCAGACAGCCTCCTCAGGCCTCAAACTTACCTATAACTGCAGGTAGGCCGCTTAGGCTATCAACACACTTACAACAAGAGGAAGGCTATCCCCCAAGAAATCTCCTGAGCAATAAAACAAACTAAATTTCTCCCCACCATCCACCTCAGAACAAACTCCGTCAAGACTAGTATGATATAAAGGTTCTGGCAGACCAAAGAAAAAAACACGTTCCAGAGGCAAGGGCCCTTCACTCAGAATAGCAGGCTTCTTTTCTGTTGTAAATATTATAACAAGAGTACTCTTTCATCCATAGATCTCAAAGTGGGTAAGAGCTTCCTCCCAATTTACAGAATGGAAAACGGAGGTAACCAGATGAGTATTTAGCCTGAGCTTCTCAGATGGTCAAAACTGCTGGAGGGAGAGGCAGATGTTTCAGATACTCTAGACCCAAGCTATCTGTGGTAGTATTTCCCAACCGGGGGGCGCAAGACTGGTCCAAGGGCAAGGGAGAAGAGCAACAGGAATGGAATATCCATAAGCAGCGGGGGATTCAATTAAATCCCAAAGTTGTGTGTGTATATATATGAAGCCAAAAGAACATACTCCCTTAGTTGGGCACATGCATGTAACTTTGGTCTTTGTTTATGGTTCCTTCCCCCATCCTATAGTATAATCTATGTTTTATCGAGGTTCAGCCATGTCCCAGTTTACAATAGGCACTGGATACATCGTTCTACAGCAGGGTTGGGAGATATGGAAATATAGAATTGGATATTATGTTTTATAGTTGCAGTGTACTATATTTCCTTACCATTATCCCAATGGCCCTATATACATATTGAACAAAAAGAGAGACAGAGAGAGCCCTGTGAACCACACATAAGAGGGTCTTCAGGATAGTTGAGCAACTGCATTGTGCTACTTGGTGAGCTTTCCCCAAAAGGAAAGGAACAGAGAATCTCTGGCAGGTCAACAGCAGTTTCTGATCAATGGTATCAAAGTTGACGCATCTAAGAGACTCAGCACAGACACCTTATTTTTGTCCATTGCACGGAGAAGCTCATTAGCCAGATACACTAAGTATGGTTTCTGTGTTATACCTAGACCTAACAGCAAATTGACTAAGGTTGGAGAAACTTGAAGTCTCTAGATATTGCTGGAGTTGTTTTCTCACAGTTTGCCCAGTTATCTTCCTCCTTCTAAAAAGGAAGATGCCAAACGGTTATCAAGAATCAGGACTGGACTCTTAAGGGTTTTCTGTTAATATTTAATGTAAAAACAAATACACATGTTCCCCTTAATAAATGAAACAGATCCGTATTGATTATGTGTAACTTTCCTGTGTTCATAGATAGAGCAGGAATGTTCAAATAAATCCTCTGGTCTTCTCATCCCCTGTCAGATTATAGGTATCTTCCAGCTTCATAATGGTCATCTTGGTTTTGGCGTCATTTTTTGTTTAAATTTTACACTGTCTTCTTTCTCTTTGGTAGCATTGTTCATAAAAAATAGAATAAAGGAGAGGAGTCACTTGTCCCTTTGGTGATTTTAATAGGTTCGTTGCTGCCCTTAAAGTCAGTTATGATTGTCTCATGTTTCAAGAGCTCTGTTCTTGATTTACTGCATACTTGAGATTGAGAGATGGATGAAGAGAGAGAGATAGGGTAGATAAGACCCAGCAGGTAGAATCCAATCAATTATGGAACAGTGATAAAACCCAACAGATAGATGGAATCCATATAATGCCTCTTCTGCTTAGGAAAACAAAGCAAACAAACACCCACATGAAATTCTCAGTTTTGTTTAAATTCATATATTCTTGTGATTATATTCAATGAACCAAGAAGGGGTGTTTTGCTCCTTGGAAGTATTTGTCCTGCTGAAGACGAGGCTAATACTAAGACTCATAATGTGATTTCATATTGCTCTGCCCTTTGTGATCTCTACCAGTTTTTATTGTCAGAAGGATGACTAAGAAGTCTCCTACATATAGTGTCATCAGCATTATGATTAGAGAAACAACACCTACAGAATCTATTATTCATTAAGTGTAACCAATATATAATTTAAAACAGTAGGTTTTGTCAAATAATGTTAGGTCAGCATAATTTTCTGCCTATTACTAATATCTATAACATCTTTGCCTTAGTCAGCTCTATTTAAATATGCAATCATTTACAGCTTTTGACTATATGTGTGCGCACTCCCAATTTCCAATATTCAACTACTCCAAATTTTATGCTGACATCAATAGCAAACTATTAAAGACAATATTTCATTATTGGTTTTTCATCCCAAAAGTTATTTACAATTATATACTAAGCACTAATATTAAAGGAAACCATTTAAATGAGGTGCTATCTGCTTTAACAATATGTCTGTCACAGAATGAGATTGTGTTTAAAGATTTTATCAAGAAATGGTTGTTTGCTGAGGTTATGTTTTGTCCATGAAATATGCATTTCATATCTCTTTCATTTCATTAACATAATTTAATTTGTGCTTTGCATTTTGTGCATAATACATATTTGATTTACAAAACAAATATTTCCATTAGAAAATGAATTTCATGCAGGCAAAAAAGCAGAACCAAATGATGTATTGAAGGAAAATAAGAAGAAATGAAATGCATTTTCTCAGTCTATTAAAAAATCTATGGCATTGACAGAAAGTGCACTTAGTGCTACATTTAAAAAATAGCACATATGTCAATGTATTAACAAATAGAATTGGAAATACAAATATTTCCCTATATCAAGCCAAGAATCTCTTTATTTTAATTGAGTTGATTTAAAAGCCCAACTACAATTTAATTTTTATTTCATGATGTGGTACAGTGCCTGGTGCCATTACATCCATGTAGGATTTGCAGTCAATATACAAATATATTTTATCTTTTAAAAACTTTTTATTGACACCAGCAATAAATATTTTAATGGGCTGAAAATGTGAAATCATTCATTTGCTGATTGTCTTTCAATATTGGGTCGGGGAGGGTGGGAGGGAATCGTGAAACCTGGGTGAGAGAATGGTGGAATAATATTTGTGAGATTGCCATGAGACGGACCCCAGCAAACCATGCTGCAAATGGAATACATCAGATCTACATGTCACTGCAAAGGCTGATCAACATATTTAGGAGTTTCACCTCCATGAGATCAGTGTAATGAGAGAAGAATCAGAGCCAGTATGTCCAGCTGAAATATTTGGCATTAGCTATGAATAAAACTAACCGAGTTGAGTGTCAAAATTAATATATGCCTCTTCTGGCATCTAAAATGTGCGTTTTCCTTAATTTAGTTAAAAAAAAATTGGCAAGGACCTGGTGAGAACTTTTAAAGGATCTGATTTTTATGTGTGTTTTCATGTAATTTCCATTGGATTCAATGGATCCACACAAGGGGTGAAATCCTGGCCCCATTGAAGTCAACGCAAAACTCAACATTGACTTGAATGGGGCCAGGTTTTCTTTCACCCAAGCAACACAGCTCAGTGCCCCTTCTACTCACTGTCTTGAAAATTGGCGAGGTAAAAATATTAAAATGGTCTTCGTGGAAAGTCTTTGTGGAAAGTCTTTTTTTTAAATTGGGATTGTGTCCATTGTGAAGCACGTGAACAAAGAGCTGTGTGCTGCAGTCATGGCTTGCCAACATAGTGGCCTGTGGGAGCTTAATAGTAGCTGGTAAAAATAAGTAGCTTTAAGAAGCGGAGAAGCTCAAAGATTTTGTGCAGCTACTTTTGCTCCCCCACTTGAATCCTGGGCTGAGCAGAGCTGAGAATCCAGGTCACTGTGTGCATCTATCCTCCTAGCTTGAGACTGTTTGCACTGTACCTCTCTCTCTCTCTCTCTCTCTCTCTCTCTCAATAATGCTACAAATAAGCAAAAACCTCTCCACTTACTAGATGGTAAAAAATATACCAGAAACCTTAGGACACTATTTAAAAATGGGTGTCAGAGGTGGCCCTTACTGCCTCATGTCTCACTGTCTAAAGTGGTTCATGACCATGAGTACCAATCTCAGGGCAGACTGTCAGGAAGCAGGGCAGAAACCCCAAACTGGTTCTATGGTCTATAGCTAGATTTCACCAACCCAGTAAAAAGTGTAAACTCCTAAAGCACTGTACCAGGAAGTCACAGACAGTCCCCTTGGTCATTCCAGTCTATCTTGCCATCCACGCAAGCTGGACTTAATGATAGTTGGTTGTATACCAAAGACCAAAAACATTCAGGTTGCTTCCAGTCCCAAGAGATCAGTCACTTACCCTATGCTAATCTGTACATTCGATCCAAACCAAAGACAACGCTTGGAGCCAATCCTACAGAAAACAGGATTTATTAACTAAGAAAAGACATGAGAGAGTTATTACAAGGTTAAAGCAGTCAAGCATATATACCCAAATGAGTTACAATCTGTGGTTTCAAAAGGTGACAGAATTGTAGTAATCTGTCAGCTCTGAATGTCTTTTAGGGCTAACCCAGGTTGACCCTGGGTATCTCTGTTTCGTAGCTCCAGCCCTGTGAGAATCCAAACAATAAAAGATGAAAATTTTTCTTGTTAGCTATTTTTATTTCCTTCTTCCAGAATTCAAGCTGATGGGATGAGCCCTTTTGCATGTATCCTGCTCATGTGTTTTAGGGGGCAATTAACAAAGTCTTTGTATTGTGATATCCCACAATGGTCCATTTAGTTTTGATAAGCCTTCTTGATGGGCAGGAGATGACTCCTCCTGACTGGGTTCAAAGCTTCAAAACAAAACAAAAACGTATATGTCTATCACATGCTATAACGTAATATTTTATAAGTGAGATTAATGCATGCAGGAATTTATAAGCATTTCATATAACACATTGTTATAAGTCCAATACCCACCCTAACCATGCTAACACAGGTGTAACAGATTGATTTCCAGCAATGAAATTGTCAGTGCTCAGCTGAGGCCTAAAGCTTTGGCAAGGGAGGGAACCTGGTCTGCCAGCGTCACACCTTGGGGGGGGGGGAGGCCTTTGTGTGTGTGTGTGTGATTTTATATGTGTGTATGTATATATATATATATATATATATATCTTCTCACACCCATACAAATCCATTGAAGTCAAGTGACTGACACATGGGAGTACGCATGGGCAGCATTTGACATGGTGCTTTCATTCACTCTGGAACACATGGGTCCAATTCTGCTCTGTTATACTCACACAACCCCACAGAAGTCTTCCATTTCATTGGCATAACTGAGGACAGAAGTCAGTCCTTGAAAGATTGGCACAGGCCAGAGCTGGGCCTTAGTTGTTTAATAGGCCTGTCTTATCCTTTGCCACTGACAATACTGCCAACTTCATGCATTGAAAAAGTATGAGTCAGGCCCAAAAAAACATGAGATTGTATTGGGTTCTTTGGAATAACATATTTAAGTGTTTCTCCACAACTATGAGTTAGAAACTTAACATTTTTAAAAAAAGAAAGAAAGAAAGCTGCGATTCTCACATAATCCATGACTTCAGAAGCAGGACTTTAAGAAAAACACCAAATATCATGAGACTTGTGATAAAATCATGAGAGTTGACCACACAGTGCTGACTATTTAATCAGCTACTGGAAGGAAATGAAGAATGAACTTACCAGTACCAGCCATACTACACAACAATTTTAGGAGAAGAATTGAAGAATAACTCCTCCATTTAAAACTAAAAAGATACCTGTAGAAAGGGTAGAATGTAAATATGTTAGCTTAGCTGGAATTTTGCCAGGACTCTGGGACTAATACCCTTACTTTTATGAAAAGTGCTTGGGATAATGACTGCCGGTAACTGAGTCCTCTGTGCTGTACCTAAGGCTAATTGAATAGAGTAGGAATACATACTTGAGAACACCAGAGGGAGGTTAGGTGAGGAAAAGGAAGAAGGGGAAAAAGAAAGCATGGTAGAGAAGGTGTAACTTTCTGATAATTAACCTAAATAGACTCCACTTTAATCCTGCTAGCTCTTGCTAGGATCATGCTGAGCATTGGTACAGTACTCACTCAAAGAGAAGAGTGCTGCCTATCTACTGCTAACTGCAGCCACCAACTCCTTCTTGCAGCATGTATTGGTCTCCCATCCAAATATTAAACAAGCCTTACTCGGCTTATCTATGAGCCTATTATAATAACTATAATATTTGAAGAATTCACAGTTTGGGGCCTCAGTCTGTTAGATCATAGCACTTGCTGAGTTCTGCGAGTCTAATAACTAAGGCTAGGTCTACACTACCCGCCTGAATCGGCGAGTAGAAATCGATCTCTCAGGGATTGAATTATCGCATCTCGTTGGGACGCGACAATCGATCCCCAAATTGACGCGCTTACTCCACCAGCAGAGGTAGGAGTAAGCGCCGTCGATGGGGAGCCACGGAGGTCGATTTTGCCGCCATCCTCACAGTGGGGTAAGTCGGCTCCGATACGTCAAATTCAGCTACGCTATTCGCGTAGCTGAATTTGCGTATCTTAAATTGACCTCCCCCTGTAGTGAAGACCTGCCCTAATTAAGTTTAACTGCTCTTGCAAGCTTAGCTTTGGCCACGGGTGATGTGTCTATGCTAATACTGTGCCAGAACACTTTCCTGGAGTTGGTCCACTCTGATCCCACATCTCCACTAGCAACTCGGCAGTAAATTCTCTTTGAAGGGGGTCTCATTTATGCCTTCAAAACAAACAAAAAATAGCTGTAGGCTAAACTGGACTCTCATTTACACTGGTGTAAATCTAGAATAACTCTATTGATTAAACCTCAGCTGGCCAGTTAAACCAGCTTCACAGTCCCTTTGAGCTGGCGCAAAGAAAGTTCTAAAGCAGCCAAGAATCTGGCCTTCAGGGTTTCCTGGCTGGGTTAGCTATGTAACTACAAGGGTGTGTTCACAGTACTGTCCCTTTAAGAGTGAAGTAGGCTTCCTAGCCATTCAGGTGGGGTATTCCTTGTAAGTTTAAGATGATTGCTGCAGAGCGAGTCAAATACACTGTGTTTGTTTATGGAGACTTTGTCTGTCCTTTTAGTCCATTGCTGTTTCTCTGATTCTAAAAATAAAAGTCATGCAGAAAGAAAGGACCTGTTTGCTCTTTCTCCTTGGAATAACGTCACCCTGGCCACACAATTGTTATTGCTAGTCTAGGGCCTAGTTTGGCTCTGAGTAAGGAATTTGGACCTGGGTGCAGCAAACTTAGTGCCGTTTTAAGACAAAAAACTCCCTTTTGATCTTTAGTTTACAAGAATCAAAAAAGACCTACATTTTCTTGTAGTTAGGTCCTCGTACATATTGACTGCTCGTTAAAATGCATCTTGTGTAAATTCTTAGGTGCATCAAAAATTCGTGTCCTCAGTCCAACGTTTGAAGAAGTGAATAATATCAGCGTGATTACTCATTATATGTAATATCTAAATTTGTAAGATAAGATGATGAAGGCTTTTGCAGAAAAGTTTTAAAACTAAAACTCCACCTACCTTGGAGGTAATATTAATGTGTCAGAGTTGGCATAAGACTGTTTTGAATAAAAACTAAAGTATGTCTAAAATATAAAAAGAAAAAAAGCTTAATGTCTGCATATACTAAAGCAATGATCTAAGGGAAATCACCAGTTGCTGTTCTGTGAGGTATAAAAATAAACTCTTGTCTCCTTTACTTTTACATCCACTGACAAGTGACTATATTAGCATTAAGCAAAAAGGCAGATGAAAAGTAATGTCTTTTATTTAGCACCTATCTGAAACATATTTGAGTTTTCTGCAGCAAGTGGGACTGTGAATAGGAGTTTGAAACCATGTAATAAGACATTGTGTGACAGTATCTGCCCATTGTGCAGTCACTCTTGTAAGCAACATTTCCACTAACTCTTGGATAACTTCATACTTTCTCATCTTTTTTTTTTTAACCTTGTATCTATATAAGATTGTGTGTTTGTTCCTTAAAGAAATAAGTTAAGATACCTGTCCATCAACTGGTCTGGTGACATGACTCATTTTTAATATAACTAAAATGTTGAGCTATGTGTTGTTTTCTAATGAAGCACATGTGTGCTGCAGAGTAGAAAACAGAAATGTGCTGATACAGGAGACTCTACTTGTTTGTTAGCAGTGATATTGGAAAAAATCCATCTCTCCTAGCAGGACAATCTCATCATATTAAAAGTTATGGATTTCTTGCTTAAGCATTCTACGCTAGCTACAGAGCTGTATAAACTTGCTTCTGCTTATCAGGCAAGCCAACAGTACCCAAAAAGAAAATTTAACATCTTTTAACATTTCTGCTTTCATATGGGAGTTCTTCTGAAATGAGTTCTTCAATTATCCTGATGGATCTGTTTAGTGAGTTGGTACTGTTTTCTGGCTTATAAAGGCAGTGCATTACTATGCAATACTGCGTATGTAGTATTGAAATGAGATCAACATCATTGCTTTACTACATTTTAAGCAGAAGTTAGCACATTATAAAAATTATAAAGACAGACTTCAGAGTTAGGAATTCCAGTGATACGTTTTAAAACCTACATTGTTTTTAGTTGGCAAATTATTCAGCGTGGGTGGAAAGTCAGCTATCAGAGGTTGCTTTCTAAAATAGCTGATGATTATTAACTGATACCGAACAATAACTGAACAGATAAAATATTATATTTAAACTAATGTGCCCCAAATAAAAAAGAGAAACCTGATTTACAAAAGGTGACATAAAATGATTAATTTCATAATAAAGTGGCAACACTGTAAATATAAACCCAAAATAAACACTATTACCACTTATATATAGACTGACTTACTAATGAATTGTCAGAAAATCCATTAATACACATGAGATTAATTGAACATGCATTCTGAAAACATTTTGGAACATCCATCTTTGGGTCTGAATGTGTATTACTATTATGAAAAATATTTATATCTGTAATTTTCCAAATTATTAAGCCACTAAGGTTTGCCTATCAAAGAACATTTTAGCAAGACAATTCATAGGTGTCCCATCCCTACCTAATGATGCTTGGTTGCCGTGTGTGTGTGTATAGATTTGTAGTCTTTACACTGTAAAAAAACTTCAGAATTGTTTGACCCTGTAAACACAAAATTCATGTATCTCACCCTGGGACAAATGCATTCTTTTTAAAAGCAGCATATGGGCAGCCTTGGACTGATGTTAGTTTATTGTCACTGCTTGATAACGTTTAATGGAAAAGATACAAGAGTGCCAAAGAATTTTAATTATTTTTGTGATAAAGTTATATGTTCAGCCTTGAAAAAGTGGAGATAATGCTGGGATTCATTATTATTCCCAGTGTGTTTAAACAGACGACACAGAATGCAAACAAAAGCAGATGAAATTTGAAAAGTATTATCAATATTGCAGATAGCAGATGCCCTTTCCAATCAGAACAAGCATATCTTCTATAGCAACTTTATGGTTGAGTAGTTTATTCATTTCGATTAGAAGGTTGTACGTTTCTAAAATATGTAGATGGTATCTAGAAAACCAACCAACCAGTAGGGTCATTTTGCTTGTTTTCCTAAATTTATTATTTCACTTTTGCAGACTTGATCTGAGGTGCATTAACATAGGAGTGAAATCTTATTATGTCAAATTCTATCTTGTATATGACCTTTCGTGTATTTTACCATGGTTCTGAGAGAGAAATGGTAAGTGGCGTCTGTTCTGCACAGTTTTACCAGAGTCATTTGTGTGATGGTACAGTTAAAATTGGAGCAGCTTTTCTGGAAACTTTCTCTATTTGTGGCTGTATAACTGGGAAATAAAACTTTGCCCTGGATGAAGCATACCATTGAAAGTTTTATCTTTGGAGCATTTTTTGAAGAAAAATATGAAGACAATTTGGTAATTTTAAAATTAAATACAGATTGGAAAAGGACCTGCTGGAGCATCAAGTACAATTCCATGCCAGGACATCAAGTCCTCTGATAAAGGACCAAAAAATTGGTATCAATTTTCAAAATTGGCTGCCTAACATTTAGGCTCCTAAATCCAGTCTGAACCAGACCCATTGACACCAGCTAAGCATCTGACTAAGGCATTGATCCTGCAACTGAATCCTCACAAGCAGACCTGTGTGGCGCTATTGTCACCTCAATGGTGCTCAGAGTGGGTGCTGTGGTCTGCCCATCTGGGTTGAGCTGCAAGACTAGGGCCTTCGTTACCTGAGTAAGTGGCCTGATTTTAAAATCTGCTGAGCATCTCACTGGATTTTTAGGATGCTTTTCATAACTAATTTAGTGAAAGAAGGAGATCATATATTTTAGGGTGGTATTTTCTAAGCTTTAAACTCCTAATTCAGACTAATATGTTGTCTATTTTGAAAGAAAATAAACCTTTAAAGTTGTTTTGCAGCAATATACTGTAATGAGTTATGAAATCAGAACCTCGAGGCCCCAGTTCTGCAATAGGACTGTAAGCATAATCTTTGCACGGGTGGACCATGGGACTCAGGAGCCAAGATTGGAATCTTCAAAAATATACTGAACAATTTCCTACTACATATTCTCATGCAAGTCATATTTTCATATTTGCATTAACTTTTTATCTGTTCAATAACATCCTAGCTAATAAGATATACATGTGGACCTTAGCCATATTTAAAGTTGCAAATCTGTGGTCCACATTAAAGCAAATTAGGGAATCTCTATATATAAGCATGTGAACTAAAAACAAGGCTTACTAAAAAGAAGGAAAGAAAAAAAATCCTCATTGTAGAGGATTTTAAAAGAACTGCTTTGTGACCTTGATTTCAGGCATCAATATAAGGACAATGAGTTCTTTTAAAAAAAAATAGCATGAACATTCAGTGCTTGAGCAGTGGTAAAAAACAAACAAAAGAAAAAAAAATACACACAAGAAAAAATCAGCCCAGACCTTATATTTAAGGTCAATGGGAGTTTTGCATGAGTAAGGGGCCATAACGACAGTAAACGTTACTGAGAACCAGGGGAGTTGTGGGAAGCTCTGCTATTGGTTTGTTTGATAAGGTGTACTGTCAGAGTTCTCTCTCTCATCAAATCCAAGAGTCAAATCCTGGTCCCATTGGAATCAAATGGGAATTTAGTTACTAAGGCCCAGGTCCACAAAGGTATTTAGGCTCCTAATTTCCTTTAATTTCAGTGGAAGTTAGGAGTCAGTGCTTAATTTGTAATGAAAGAACTGCCGGGGCTCAAGTAATTAGGTGCTGGAGTTCAAGCAATTTTTCTACATTCATAACTAACGCAGCAACCCAGAGGTGCTAGGGCTATGAACTGCCAAGCGTAGCGGTGCCAGGGCTCACTGTTAAGCACTGTTTGTAGAGCTGGGCCTAGCTGTTTCCTATATCCTCCATTTTCCAGGATACTCCTTGTTTGAGTCTTCCTCAGTTAGGTTCACACTGGCTTTAAATTCAGCCTGTCTAAGGGGGCGCTTCCCTCGGACCAGCAGGAAGCTGCAAAGAAGGAATCTCCCCAAACAAACTCCCAGCCGAGGTGAGTTCACTGGATACAACGTGCACAGTCCTATCAATGTCAAATACAGCACGTGCCCACTGGTATTACAAAAACCATGTGAAAACAGGCCTTGGAGGTGTGAGTTACAAAGATATTTTATTATAAGTGGCTCTGAAACAAATGCCACCAAAGTTTAGGGAAAGTGAGTATTAGCCTCGCAATCAGGATTAAAATTTTGTGGGCACATTTTTTTATAATCCCTATAAATGCTTAGCCCAGGGTTGGGGCTGTAATAAATAAATAACAATAATGGGCTAAGCCAAAACCTCTGATCAGAACTACCCTGACCCTTTTTGGAGGTGTGGGGGACAGGATGTTTGAAATCTTGACTAGAATCTAGATCCACATGTGGCAGCTTGTGCTCGTCTCCAGTGTTTCTACAGGACATTGAGCTCTTTATTTCTAAAAAATATGGTCCCCCTGGTTTCCCTTTAAATTTGGGTTTCCTCTGATGAAGGTGGCTGGCTGAGTTTCAAAGTGATTCCTGCTTCTATTCAGCTGTGAGGGTATAGAACCATCAGTTTGTCTCTATCACCCTTTTGCAAGCCAAGCTGGGCTTGTCAAGGGCAGCCTTTTGCACTCATGTGATGAGCAATGCTTTCTCAACTCTTCTACAGAGAAAGGAAGAGACTCAGATGCCTGATTCTCCCAGCAAGGCTCAATTCCTCAGACTCTCCAGAACCAGAAAAGAACCCCACATTTATTATTTTTAAAAAGCTCATGATATTTACATTAGCCCTGATTATTTGGAGGGCTGACTCATGATTTTGAATGCTTGAGATTGGCACCATTGGAAACAGGGTGTGACTCTCTTAAATGATGGTAAGAGATTGAACTTGATTTTCAGGATCTGCTTAACTGGCATATGTGAGGGCTGCAAAAGATTAATCTGTGTTGTCGCGTGAGAGTGGTCAGTGTCCACGGATTCCTGCTCTGTAGGGCTGTATTCCCACAGAACGCTGAAATAAGGATGGTTTGAGGCGCATCAGCTCAGTAAACTCGGCTACTCAGATTTGCACAGTGCAAAACATTCCACTGCTGGCTCCTTCCCCTCATTTGACCTCCCAAATCTTTGGGATGGGATAGGTGTCCCTCACTGCAGATCCCCTTGGTCTTAGTCAGCAACTTGTTCTTTCCTTCCGCAGACCCCTTAGGGGCTGTAAGCAGGGGCAGCATCTACCCTAACCTTAGAAACAGTCTTTATTGAAGAAAGCCTGATCTACCCTGCCAAGTTGCCAACGGGAGCTCAGAACAATAGTGGGGATGGGGTTCATAGAGGCTCAGGTGCTACATAAATCAGTACCTCTGGGCTGACCAAACCAAGCCCTGTGGAGAAAACTCTGCCAGGTTCAGTTCCTATAATCCATGCAGTCCAAACCCAGAGAGGTTTGCACAGCCATAGAAATATGAGATGCACAATATTCTAACCCAGTTTCTTCATTAATGCTCCCTATTGTCCCCAGTATATCTTTCTCTTTCTTTCATCTGAACATCAACTCTCATTGTCTTGTGTTACAGCCCTTATTGTGCATTTAATATAATTCTATAGTGCAATTTTACAATTTACACATACATATTCTTTGACTATTGCATATGCTGGGTGCTGTTGATTGTAGAGCCCACATAAAGGATCTGAAATTTCAGTGCTTGGAAAAGATTTCACCATGTTTGTGGTTGTGCAGTGTCATCCAAAACACATTGGGTTACTTAACAGACTCACAGAATAAATGTACTCAATGCCTATAAAGGCATTTCTTGAAAGTTCAATGCTTAGTGCTATAAAAAGCTATAGTGCTTAGTCATGTTCTTCCCAGCCAACAGGAAAGGGCCTGTGATTACTCCACACCTTGCTGTGTTGGACTGTGATAACTTTAGGGAAAACTGCGGCCACCAAAAATGACAACTTGTGTTGATCTGCTGCGACGTGCTCACAATGCCATCTATTAACACATGTCACCACTATAGGTATGGAGATGAATTATATAGCAAACTTAAGTCTGTGTTTCAGAGTTGCTGGGAAGCAAGAGGCACACAAAGGAAAACTGTAATAAGTGCAAAGTATAATTAAATTTACTCTGAGAACTGCCAGAGTCAGTTAAATCATCCCTGTTTAGATATCATTATTTAACCAATAGAGTAAATAAGATTTGTAGAAGTCCAGCTCTGAATCTGCTTGCTTGGTGGAGTTAGATGAGCGGCACTTGTTGTCTGTTCACTTTAATGTGTGATGTTCATAACAGAAAGACACATAAATATGGACAAAAAGCAGACAGAAGAGTCACTAAATCATGCAACTCTTGGTATCCTCAGCATGGGCAAGGCCTGGGCTTAGGTTACAGTTCCTGGTTTTGTCTCCTTCATCTGAGGGCTTGAATTGAGCTAGTAAAACATCCACTCTTCCAATAGTAAACAAAGGTGTGGGGTCTTCAATGAATGTAGATTCTCCAGCTGTGCAGTTTCAATAGCTGTTTCACCTTGGAGTCAATAATCAGAACTGTGAACATAGGGGTAATATACATCCCTCTGGTGAATTAGAGGGAGGACAGTTTTCCAGGTTCAGCAAGATGGGTTTTAAAAATGGAGACACAATGTGGGAAAAACAAAGGGATACAATATGCTTGGAAAAGCGTACTGGGTAGAATTATATCACCCATTGGGCTAAGCAGTTTTCCTAGTTATGTGATCTGCAAAGTAACTAGGTGCTACTGGAAACATTTGGGAATATTAACATTGCAAATATAGTACAACCAGAGCTAAGGCATTTTTCAGTGCGTTCTTATGGGTCTATCCCTGCTGGAATCCAGAAGTATTGAAATAAAATGAGAGAGGTTGTTTTTGTATTTCCAGCCTGGCTAGAAGCAGAAAACACTGGAAATCTCCAGATAAATTGTTCTCTTATGATTTTCTTTGTAATTTTCTTCACTTAAAATGTTCTGAGAGTTTTGCATAAGAATCCAGATTTTGTGGTGTTTCAACTGAATCTGAACTCTGAACCTTTTGGGGTTCACCCCTCAATTAGTTAAAATGACTGAAGAAGGGAGGATTAAACCATCTATGAAAGTTTAGTTAGTTAACATGATGGATTTTGAACATTTAAGTTAGACGTCTACATACTGTCTATAGGTAAAAATAATTGAGAATGTGGTATCAGTTAGGTTCCTTTACAAAGGCAGTAGCATGGCTGGCAGAAAGCATCTGTAGTAATTGACACCATCTTGGAACTATACTTCCTTTGCATACCAGAACACATGATTTGGTGCTGGGATCCAGATCCACTGGGGTATCATCCAGAAAAGTGTTTGCATAAGATTTTAATGGAAGGAGCTTAAAAAAATATGTGCAATGCTACTTTGACTAAAGGAGGAACTGAAAAGTCACCACGTGTGGAGAGAGAAATGTCAAGTAACCACAGAAATGCTTCTTGCCTGTGACAGCAGTTTGTCGTGTTTAATGAGTGATGGTGTCCAATAGTGAGACTGTAAGGAACCACTCTTAGAACAAAGGTGAGATAAAACCAGTGAGGGACTTTGACCTCTAGCATTTCCACTGCCTTCTCAGGCTTAGTTTTGTGTCTGGTGTATCTGCTAGAGTGATCAAAACCTTTCCTCAGTTACACCAATATAAATCTGGAGTAACAGCCTGACGTTCAGAGGTGCTGAACATTTGCAGCTTTCACTGACTTGAACTGGAACTCTGGGTACTCAGCACTTCAGGCCATAAAGCCACAGAAACTAATGGACTCACTCCAGATTTATACCTATATAAGTGAGAGCAGAATTTGATCTGTTGACTTCAGTTGATTTACTCTAGATTTAAAGCGGTGCAAATGAAAGCAGAATCTGGCTACTGGTCTCCAGTTACCGTAAGGGTGAGCCTTGGTTTTCTCCCACTTGCATATTATATGTAGAGATAAATGAATGTGTAATGGGAATACGCAGCCTGCAAATTGTATTCATGGTGGTGAAAACGCTGTTGCTGTTTATGATGGGAAAAATTAGAACCAAAAGGCCACAGAATGAAATATAATTTGTTAAAAATAGGGAGTAATATTGATTAAAATGAAAAACAGCATTCCAACACTTTACCATAGAAAAATATGTCCCCAGGTTCCTTGCATGTGCCCTATGATTATACAATGGATTTTAAATCTCTGATATCTACATCAAAATATATTCTACAGCTGTAGGAAACTGTTCTGAATTGTTAACCTTCTCTCCAGGTACTGGAGGTAACACACTGTGAGATTAGATGTATATTTTTTTCAAGATATGCCACCCATTGAGGAGTCCATATTTACATCTTTTGTTGATATTTTTTATAGATTAAAAGTCTCTTTACTGGGTGATAATTCTGCTAAGTACTATAATTTGCTGCCACTAATATTTGTCTGAGTCCTAGTTGAAAAATATATTTGAAACCACTTTATAAAGTCTCATAATTGCTTCTTTGTAGAGCTGGTATAATGAGTAGTTTCTTTATCCAGCCTTTATCCTGTTAACCTTAGAGGTGAGTGACTGCTTGCTGGAGTAGTTGGGGAACGTCTTAGCACTGTTGAGCCATTTAATTTCAGTACTAATTTCAGAGCGGCGACACAGAATTGGCTGAGAAAGCTTTCAGTTATTTCAAAGGTTTTTGGTTAGTATTGAATCAGGACCTGATTCACTAAGATGAAATTGAAATAAATGGACATACAGATTTTTTTTTTAAATGCAGAAATCAATCCACTTATATGTGCCCAATCTACATTAAAAAAAATTGTCCTGCTGTTGGAGAATAGACACTTTAGCATATAAGAGAGGTTTGGCATCACAAATGAGAACTTCCGCTATAACAATGCTGCTTCTACCCTGCCTGTTCCATTTAATGCTTGTAGGGTGACCAGACAGCAAGTGTGAAAAATCGGGACGGGGGTAGGGGATAATAGGAGCCTATATAAGAAAAAGACCCAAAAATCAGGACTGTCCCTATAAAATCGGGTTATCTGGTCACTCTAAATGCTAGTGTTGCCCTTCTCGCCGAGATGGAGTAATAATGCTGACAGGAGAGTGCTCTCCCATCGGCATAGTGCGTCTTCGCCAGATGCGCTGGAACGGCACAGCTGAATGTAGTGCTGTAGTATAGACTTGCCCTCTGACAGATCACTAGGGAAAGGAAGCAGTGCAAACTGTTCTGTCAAGTTTTATCCCTGTTTCATTTAGAAACTTTTCTTAAACAGTGTACCTTGAAAAGCAGAGTATATGTATCTTCCACTTACTGCTCCATCCTATTCAGTCTAAAATTCAATTCCCGATTGTCCAGCATATTATCCAATTTTTTCCCCTGTCCCTCCAAAAACATGGTCTTATTCTTCTAAATTTCAATTTTAAAATCTGGATGAGTGAGAGATCCAGGATGAGAGATGCATTAGCAGAACTGATTTCTCTTGTTACTAGTTCAAAAGGCTTCAGTATGCGGCACAAATGATTCATAAGTATCCATTGTTCAGAGTTCAGGATAAAGAGTTCAGAATCAAAGCTCTGCTTTAATGTGTGCTCATGTATTTCTTTTTTCAGCAAGAGCATCCATTCATATATATATATATATATATGAATGATCACATGAAATTCAAACTTGTTTAAGCTGCAGTTCTGGTAAATTGCTCAGGTTCTCAAGTTAGTTTAGAATGCCATGAGAGCTATACAAATGGTTACAGATTTTGCCAGTATTGCAAAAACTTAGTACTTAGTTATGAAGGAAGAATTGTTTAATCAATATAAGAGCAAAACAAGTGATCACTTCAGGCATTTTCTGCGTTGGACCTGATATCAGAGGTGACCCAGCCCCAATGGAAGATCCTGAGAATTAAGCCATGCAGAAATTTGACTGTTTGGCTCTTGCCAAATTGTTTGTTGAGTGGCCATTATCAAAGGAAGAAATAACAAGTGCTGCTAATTTATGGGCAGATTTTTGCATGGGAACATAGGGCTGCCAGTGGACAGTGATTGAGAGGTATTCCAATGTCTAGACACATGTCCAAATGTTTGTCGTCAAGTGAACTGTGCCCAGTGTTGCTGCTTTCAGTGCCTTCTTTATCTTTCATTTTAATGTTTCATAGATCTGAGGTACTGTCACTGTGGAGAAATACTGTGTTTTCTCCCTGCATCTTGTATCATGGCTGAGCATACTGAATGGACTCTCTAAAACCTTTGTTATCAATGGAGTACAACAAGCCCAATGCAATCATCCTTTCAATTATCTTCTTCATCTCAAGTGACACCAGATAAGTGCTGGGATAGTATTCTTTGAACATTTCAGATATTGTTACTTGCTTTTTGGCTATAAATGTATAAATACTGGATAAAGAAGAAGATAGCTCATGTTTTACCCTTTTTATTCTCAGACAAAACTATGCTTGATCTACTAAATGGTTCTCTCTCCCATCTCCTTAGTTTCACTTCTTCTTGAGGCGTGGGGTGATGATAGGACTATTGGGCTAAATCCTGTACATTCCACTGGGAGTTTTGTCCAAGCAGCGATTGAGTGAAAGCCGAGGGCCTGATTCATTGTTGCCCTGTAGTGTTGGGCAGTCACTTATACCAGTACAAAGTGAGTGGAAATTAATAATAATAATTAGTAATAAATAATTTTTTTAAAAGCGAGAGACAAATAATTTGTGGGGTTCCCAATAGGAAATAAGTGGAAAACTTGGGCTTTTGGGAGGGGGGGGGGGAAAGCTAGATCTATAAATTACTCCAGCTTAATGGGGCAGAATTCTGATCAAGTATGACTGTGTAATACCAGTCTAGTGGTACAAAGTGACTCTATTACCTAGCAGAATAAAGCACTGGATATAGGTAGGAATCCTCCAGTTGCATAAGCCTCCTATAGTACATCCTTCAGCACTTACCCCCTAGTCTATTACTCTCTGACCCTCCATAGATCTCAAAGCACTTTACAAAGGAGATCAATATCAATACCTCCATTTATAGAGGTTAATAGCAGAGCCAGGAATAGAACCCATGTCGTCTAAGTCCCAATACAGTGTTTTAATCACTAGGTCACATTGGTATGGCTGGACAGAAGGGGGCATAGCTAGTGTGCCTGGCTGATCCCCAACTGCTACAACAATTCCCGTGGGCTGCTGCAGCCAATGTAAGATAGAGCAGCCTTGTGTCTGTTCTGTCTCACACTGAGAACAGGATGGCACCTCTCGGCCTCAGCTATGGAAAGCTGAGAAAACCTTGTCCCTAGGCTTCTGCTGAGCACAGCTTTGCCACTCTGAAGGCTTGTAAAATTCAGGGGGAAGCCTTCATGCAGGATGGAACTTAGTGATGTGCAGTATTGGTAACTTGTGAGATAAGAGAATTCTTTTGGTGGCGTGAGTGGCCATGTGAAGGTGTGAGAATCCATGTGGTACAGTGGATCCAGGGCCCTGGATTCCTTTTTTAGCTCTGTCACTAATCTGCTGTGTGACCTTGGATAAGTCACTTCACCTGTTTGTATCAAAGTGGTTTTCCCTAGATTGTAAGCTGTTTGGAGCATGGACCCTCTTTTTGCTACAGCACCTAGCACAGTGGGGTCCCAATCCTAGAATGGGGCCTCTACATGCTACCATAATACTTCTATTATTATGTATTATTGCAGTATCACCAACTTCAAACATTCAGCAGTTGTGAGGAAGGCCCCCAAAATGACAATATTAGCTTAAAACACATGTTGCTGTTTTTTTAAAAGGTAACATTTGTATTCTTTTTGTTTGCCTTTGGTTTTCAGCATTTAGGGGTCACTTGGGGTCATTTTTAGAGCTTTTTTCCACAGGTATGAGGGCGAGAAACTTTTTTTTCTCTTTTAAATGAAAGCTGAAATAGTGACATAATTACTCGACTCTAGGAACTGGAGTTTTAGGAAATATGCCGAATATTGCAAGACTTGGGCATCTGTTACTCGGGACAGAGTTATTGGGACAGCAGACTTCAGTTCAGAGAATCATTGTTTTAAGAGGAGAAAACTGGAAATACAGAATGATGAAAGAAATATGAAACTCAAATGAGGGACAATAGCCATCTATTGTTCCCCAGCTGTACATTGTTAATTAGCTATTTGAAAGTTATGGGAGTATATTGATGGGGACAACCTTCCCCTTACTCCCTAAAACCAACTCCAAAACCACATCACCACACAGGCAAGTTACAGAACATATAAAACTTCAATCTCTTCATTAAACAAATGTTTCATGGCTGTAAATTGTAACACACAAAATGTATTTTCATGCTCACGCATTTCAGGCTTTTTAAAAGTCACACAATTGATTTGGTGATTTAAGTTTTAAACTAACCAAAATACTGGAGATAGTTACTTGGACAACCTGAGAAGGAGAAATGCTAAAATTTCTAAAGGAAATATCAAGGCTCTGAATGGATTGCTGTGAAAATTCGTTTCAGTCCCTCCTCCTTTTTTCATTAAATGTTTTAAAGCTGTACAGTTTCTGGGTGGACAATAGGGATGTTGTATGACTCCAGTGGCAGCATCCGTCATAGGCCAAATTTCACTCTTTTTTACCACTTCAGTGGAGTTACTTCAAATTTATGCAGGTGTAAGAGAGCAGAATTTAGACTCATGACTTATCCTGGCACTATATAAATGTATTACTAACTTTCTCATCCTCCGACCTTTATTGAAAGTTCACAGTGGTGAATATTTAAGTTTTTAACAAGAATACATTGAGTTTTCAGAGTATCTGACAATGGATAATCTGAAACTGCTTTACAGATATTATTGAATTAAACTTCACAATAGCCCTGTGAGGTCAATGATTATTATGCCCTTTTTACAGATGGGAAAACTGAGGTGTAGAGTTCTGGATCCAGTTTTTCAAGTGCTTGCTAAGCACTCGCAATGGGGACCTGATTTTCAAAAGTGCTCAGCACCCAGAGACTCCCACTGTGACACATAAGTGACTTGCTCAAGGTCATGCAGGACATATGTGTAGAACGCAGAACTCCTGACTCCCAGTCTTGCATTTTTGGACACAAGACAGTCTTTACTTTTACAATCATATAGTGTGTGGGGAGAAGGGGATGTTAGAATATAAGAATGGCCACAGTGGGTCTGACCAATGGTCCATCTGGCCCAGTAGCCTGTTTACCGACAGTGGGCAATACCAAGTGTTTCAGAGGGAATGAACATAACAGGACAATTAATGAGTGACCCATCCCCTGTCATCTACTCCCAGCTTCTGGTAAACAGAGGCTAGGGAGACTCAGAGCATGGAGTTGCATCCTCACCATCTTGGCTAATAGCCATGGCTGGACCTATCCTCCATTAATTTATCTAATTCTTTTTTTAATCCAATTATAGTTTTGGCCTTCACAACATTCCCTGGCAATGAGTTACACAGGTTGGCTGTGCACTGTGTGAAGAAATACTTCTTTTGTTTGTTTTAAACCTGCTGCTATTCATTTCATTGGATGACCTCTGGTTCATGTGTTATGTGAAGGAGTAAATTTCATAGACCACTATTCTATCCCCTTTTAGTTATCTCTTTTCCAAGCTGAAAAGTCCCCATTTTTTTTATCTCTCTGCATATGGAAGCTGTTCCATATTCTTAATAATTTTTGTTGTCCTTATCTGTACTTCTTCCAATTCTAATATATCTTTTTTGAGATGGGGTGACCAGAACTGCATGCAATATTCAAGGTGTGGGCATATCATAGATTTATAAAGTGGCATTATGGTATTTACTGTCTTATTATCTATCCCTTTCCTAATGGTTCCTAACATTCTGTTAACTTTTTTGACTGCCTCTGAACATTGGAGTGGCTGTTTTCAGAGAATTATCCACAGACACTCCAAGATCTCTCTCTTGAATGGTAACAGCTAATTTAGACCCCATCATTTTGCATGTATAGTTGGGATTATGCATTCCTATGTGTCTTACTTTGCATTTATCAACACTGAATTTCATCTGCCATTTAGTTATCCAGTCACCCAGTTTTTGAGATTCCTTTGTAACTCCTCTCAGTCTGCTTTGGACTTAACTATTCTGAGTACTTTTATATCACCTGTAAAATTTGCCACCTCAATGTTTTCCCCTTTTTCCACAGGTCCAGCTCCAGGTTTTCTGCCGCCCCAAGCACCGCTCCATTCTTCGGCGGCAGTTCGGCGGTGGGTCCTTCACTCCTCTTCCTCTTCAGTGGCAGCTCAAAGAGGAAGAGAGGGACTGAGGGATCCGCCGCTGAATTCCCGCCAAAGACCCAGACGGGCCTCCCAGGAGCGCCGCCAGCTTTTCTGCCGCCCTATGCGGTGGAAGGTCCTGCCCCGAAATGCCGCCCCCCACAGAGGCAGCGGAAGGTCCCGCCGCCGAAATACCGCCGCGGTTGCTGCCCCCCAAATTGTAGCTCCCTAGGCGACCGCCTAGGTCTCCTAATGGGTTGCACCAGCCCTGGGGCCGCCTCAATACTGGTGGATGGAGTGCCACCCCTTTAGATTGGCCGCCTCAAGCACCTGCTTCCTTAGCTGGTGCCTGGAGCCGGCCCTGTTTTTCCAGATCATTTATGAACAAATTGAACAGCACAGGTCCCAGTACATATCCCTGGGCAACCCTACTCTTTACCTCTTTCCATTCTGCTTCTTGTCTTTTAACCAGTTACTGATCCATGAGAGAACCTTCCCTTCTATCCCATGACTGTTTCCTGTGCTTAAGAGCCTTTGAGGGACCTTGCCAAAGGTTTTTGAAAGTCTAAGTACACTATATCAACTGGATCACCCTTGTCGACAAGTTTGTTGATCCCGTCAAGGAAGTCTAATAGATTGGTGAGGCATAATTTCCCTTTATAAAAGCCATGTTGACTCTTCCTCAGCAAATCCTGCTCATCTATGTGTCTGATAATTCATAGAATCATAGAAGATTAGGGTTGGAAGAGACCTCAGGAGGTCATCTAGTCCAATCCCCTGCTCAAAGCAGGGCCAACCCCAACTAAATCATCCCAGCCAGGACTTTGACAAGTTGGGCCTGAAAAACCTGTGAGGATGGAGATTCCACCACCTCCCTAGGTAACCCATTCCAGTGCTTCAACACCCTCCTAGTGAAATAGTTTTTCCTAATATCCAACCTAGACCTCCCCCACTGCAACTTGAGACCATTGCTCCTTGTTCTGTAATCTGCCACCACTGAGAACAGCCTAGCTCCATCCTCTTTGGAACCCCCATTTCAGGTAGTTGAAGGCTATTATCAAATCCCCCCCTCACCCTTCTCTTCTGAAGACTAAATAACCCCAGTTCCCTCAGCCTCTCCTCATAAGTCATGTGCCCCAGCCCCCTAATCATTTTTGTTGCCCTCCACTGGACTCTCTCCAATTTGTCCACATCCTTTCTGTAGTGGGGGGCCCAAAATTGGACGCAATACTCCAAGATGTGGCCTCACCAGTACCGAATAGAGGGGAATAATCTCTTCCCTTTATCTGCTGGCAATGTTCCTACTAATGCAGTCCAATATGCCGTTAGCCTTCTTGGATATGTTGATTCATATCCAGCTTCTCATCCACTGTAATCCCCAGGTCCTTTTCTGCAGAACTGCCACTTAGCCAGTTGATCTCCAGCCTGTAGCAGTGCATGGGATTCTTCCATCCTAAGTGCAGGTCTCTGCACTTGTCCTTGTTGAACCTCATCAGATTTCTTTTAGCCTAATCCTCCAATTTGTCTAGGTCACTCTGGACCTTATCCCTACTCTCCAGCTTATCTACCTCTCTCCCCAGCTTAGTGTCATCTGCGAACTTGCTGAGGGCGGAATCCATCCCATTATCCAGATCATTAATGAAGATGTTAAACAAAACCGGCCCCAGGACAGACCCCTGGGGCACTCTGCTTGATACCGGCTGCTAAGAAGACATCAAGCCATTGGTCACTACCCGTTGAGCCCAATAATCTAGCCAGCTTTCTATCCACCTTATAGTTCATTCATCCAATCCAAACTTTAACTTGCTGGCAAGAATACTATGGGAGACCGTATCAAAAGCTTTGCTAAAGTCAAGATACATCACATCCACCGCTTTCCCCATATCCTTGTCTTTACTATTGTTTCAACCAATTTGCCTGGTATTGAAGTTAAGCTTACCAGTCAGTAATTGCCAGGATTGCCTCTGGAGCCTTTTTTTAAAAATTGGTGTCACATTAACTATCCTCCAGTCATCTGGTACAGAAACTCATTTAAGTGATAGGTTACAGACCACAGTTAATAGTTCTGCAATTTCGTATTTGAGTTCTTTCAAAAATCTTGGGTGAATACTGTCTGGTCCTGATAATTTTGTACTGTTTAATGTATCAATTTGTTCCAAAACTTCTATTGACACCTCAGTCTGGGACAGTTCCTCAGATTTGTCACCTAAAAAGAAAGGCTCAGGTGTGGGAATCTCCCTCACATCCTCTGCAGTGAAGACAGATGGAAAGAATTTCATTTAGCTTCTCCTCAATGGCCTTATCTTCCTTGAGTGCTCTTTTAGTACCTCAATTGTCCAGGGGCCCCACTGATTGTTGGCAAGATTCCTGCTTCTGATATACTTAATTTTTTTTTGCTGATATATTTTCAGTCTTTTGCTAGTTGCTCTTAAAATTCTTTTTTGGCCTGCCTAATTATATTTGTACACTTGACTCACCAGAGTTTATGCTCCTGTCTATTTTCCTCATTAGGATTTGACTTCCAATTTTTAAAGAATGCCTTTTTGCCTCTAACTGCTTCTTTTACTTTCTTGTTTAGCCATGGTGACACTTTTTTGGTCCTCTTACTATGTTTTTAATTTGGGGGTATATATTTAATTTGAGTCTCTATTATGGTGGTTTTTAAAAAGTTTTCATGCATCTTGCAGGCATTTCATTTTTGTGACTGTACTTTTAATTTCTGTTTAATTAGCTTTGTCATTTTTATGTAACTCACCTTTCTGAAGTTAAATGCTACTGTGGTGGGCTTCTTTGGGATTTCCCCCCTCCCACCTCAAAGGATGTTACATTTAATTATATTATGGTTGCTATTACTGAGTGGTTCAGCTATATACATCTCTTGGACCAGATCCTGTGCTCCATTTAGGACTTAATCAAGAATTGTCTCTCCCCTTGTGGGTTCTAGGACTAGTTGCTCCAAGAAGCAGTCATTGATGGTGTATAGAAACTTCATCTCTGTATCCCATCCTGAGGTGACATACCTACTCAATTATGGGGATAATAGATTTCCCCCATTATTATTGATTTTTCTATTTTGCAGCCCATCTAATTTCCCAGAGCATTTCACAATCACCATCACCATCCTGGTCAGATGGTTGGTAGTATATTTCTACTGCTATATGCTTATTAGTCAAGCATGGAATTTTTATCCTTAGAGATTCTATGATCCAGTAAAACTCTTAAATGGATCAAAATGTATTTGACGCTATGCTTTAACATATAGTGCCATTCCCTCACCAGCACAAACTACTCTGTCATTCCTATATAGTTTGTACCCTGGTATTACTATGCCCCACTGATTATCATTAAGGCTAAGTTTTTGTCACCAGTATTTTTAGTAAAAGTCACAGACAGGTCATGGGCAATCATGAAAAATTCATGGAAGCCCATGACCTGTCCATAACTTTTATTAAAAATACCCATGGCAAAATGGGTAGCCTGGGGGGAAGGAGGAGCTCTAGGGTCCCCCTCCGCTGGTGGCTCCAAGCTGTGGCAGCCCGGAGCTCTGGGGGTCCCCCCTGCCACCGCAGCAGCCAGAAGCTCCAAGGATCCTCTCTGCCGCCCGCAGTGCATGGGAGCAGTGGGGATTTCCCCTGCCATCTGGTCCCCACTGCAGGGGCAGGGAGCAGCGGGGGTCCCCCCTGCCACCGGGTCCCCCCTGCCCTTCTGCAGCTCCCAGCTGGCACTGGCTGAAGTCACGGAGGGCTTTGGAAATCACAGAGTCCGTGACTAAATCACAGCCTTAATTATCATTCTACCAAGTATCTGTGATGCCTGTTATAGCTATATCCTCATTTAATACCAGACACTCAAGTTCACCCATCTTAGTATTTAGACTTCTAGCATTTGTACAGAAGCATTTATAAAATGTGTCATTTTTTAGCTAGCTGCCTTCACGTGATGTAATTGAATGGGACTCTTTTTCATTTGACTCTTTCTCTTCAGTTCCTATCTGTACTTTATCAACATCTATCCCAGGAGTTCTCAAACTTCATTGCATCGCGACCCCCTTCTGACAACAAAAGTTACTACATGACCCCAGGAGCCCACCTGAGCCCTGCTGCCCTGGGTGAGGGCCAAAGCTAACGCCCAAGGGCTTCAGCCCCAGGTAGGGGCCTGTAACCTGAGCCCCATTGCCCAGGGCTGAAGCCCTCGGGCTTCTGCTTCAGCCCCAGGTGGTGGGGCTCGGGCTATGGCTTCGGCTTTGGCCCCAGACCCCAGCAAGTCTAAGCCAGCCCTGGCAACCCCATTAAAACGGGGTTGTGACCCACTTTGGGGTCCCAACCCACAGTTTGAGAACCCATGTTCTATCCTATCCTCTTTACTAGGATATAGAGAATCCCCATTAATAGATCCTCCCCTAAGGGGGATGTCTCTGCCATAAGGGATGTGATCCTCCGCACCCGTTGGCTTCCCCCCAGTCCTTACTTTAAAAACGCCTTACTTTAATTTAACATGCCAGCAATCTGATTCCTTTTTTGGTTTAGGTGGAGCCCATTTTACCCGTATAGGCTTCTCCTTTCCCAAAAGGTTCTCCAGTTCCTAGTAAACCTAAACCCCTCCTCCCTACGCCATCATATCATCCACACACGTTGCATGAAATTTCATTGATAAAATTCCCCAAATATTTCAACTTCTGCAAACTCCATTAGGCAAACATCATTGGGAAAACCTGTTCTTGTTACCCAGCTCAGTTCATTGCTCCTCAGGAAGTCAATTGTTTGTATCCAATCCAATGTATTGATAGATCTTGGTCTCTAAAATATCACTTAAAACTTGAAATGGTGGTTTGACTATTGTCAGTTTGATCCCACCAGCCAGTCTTGGTTGGAACTGATGGGGAAAGGGTTATGGTTTGGGTTCTTACACTGTGAAGGTATAGAAAATAGCTCAAATGATCTTGGAATACCATTCTTTAGTTGAACAAAAAGCACTCCCCAAAAGGTGGTTATAGCCAAACAGACCAGAGCCTAGAATGAGATACTGTCCTTTCTCCTCATCCAGTCAATGCTATCTATCCATGGCCCCCATTACAGTAACATCTGCGTGTCTTTGCAGTCTTCAACATATCCAGTCTCACAACACCTCTGGGAGGTGGAGAACTGAGGCACTGAGAGTATGTCTACTCAGCATTTAGAAATCTGTGGCTGGCTCATGCTGGCTGACTCGGGCTTGTGAGGCGTGGGCTAAGGGTCTGTTTAATTGTGATGTAGATGTTCTGGCTCAGGCTGCGGCCAGAGGTCTGGGCTCTCCCATCTTGCAGGGTCATAGAGCCTGGGCTCCAGCCCGAGCCCGGACATCTACACTGCAATTAAACAGCCCATTAGCCCAAAGCCCGCAAGCCTGAGTCAGCTGGCATGGGCCAGCCACGGCTGTCTAATTGCTGTGTAGACATAGACTCTCTCAGGGTATCTGACTTACCTACAGTCACACAGGAAGTCTGGGGTCTCCCAACCACCCTTACAACTGGGCCAACCTTCCTCTCTTGCCCTAACTCTCTGTTTTTGTTTCCCTGTAGAAATCACGAAAGAAGTGAATGCACTGTACAACACACATGTACTACCTCTGAGTAGGGTTGCCAACTTTCTAATTGCACAAAACCGAACACCCTAGCCCCGCCCCTTCCCTGAGACCATGCTCCCTGCCCCACCCCTTCCCCGAGGCCCTGCCCCCCACTCACAACATTCTCCCTTCTGTGAGGGCTCTAACTGGGGGTGTGGGCTCTGGGGTGGGGCCAGAAAAGAGGGGTTCAGGGTGTGGGAACGGGCTCTGGGCTGGGGCAGGGGGTTGGGATGTGGGGAGGTTGAGGGCTCCATCTGGGGGTGCAGGCTATGTGGTGGGCCTGGGGATGAGGGGTTTGGGCTGCAGGAGGGGGCTCTGGGTTGGGGGGGGCTCAGGGCTGGGGCAGGAGATTGGGGCTTGGGGTTGGGGTGTGGACTTACCTCCAGCGGCTCCTGGTCAGCAGTGCAGTGAAGGGGCTATGGCAGGCTGCCTGCCTGTCCTGACTCTGCGTTGTGCCCTGGAAGTGGCCAGCAGGTCCAGCTGCTAGGCAGAGGCACAGCAGGCACCGCCCCCCTGCAGCTCCCATTGGTGGTGGTTCCTGTCCAATGGGAGTGCGGAGCTGGTACTCAGGATGGGGGGCAGCACGCAGAACCTCTTGTCCTGCAGCATTGCCAACCGGACTTTTAACAGCCCAGTCGGTGGTGCTGACCGGAGCCACCAGGGACCCTTTTCGACTGGGTGTTCTGGTCGAAAACCAGACACCCGGTCACCTACCTCTGAGTTGCTGTCAGCAGATTCAAAAAGTCAGCAAAAATGTATCCCAAATCTGGAAATAAGTAGAGATCATATAACAGTGTGATCTCTGAAGAGGAAGCAATATGGTTGTTGAAGGATAATACTGGGAGTCAGGGGACCTGGGTTCTCTTCTTTGCTCTTCCATAGATTTCCTGTGTGAATTTGAGAACATTATGTGGCCTTTCTGTGACTTTGTTTCCCTATTTGTAAAACAGCCATCATAGTTACCCACCTACCAGGGGTATTCCACTTACTGATGGAAATGCTATAGAAATTTAATAATAATACCTACTCATTTTATGTAACAGCTTAAATTGCACAGATGCCACTGGCTGATGTAACCACCAAATTGGGTGTGAGACAGCAAAGTGGGAAATGCAGACATCTACCCAACAGGTGCTAGTTTTTGTTTCACTGTATTCAGTTTCATTTAAATTCTTTTATTAATATCTGTTTTGGTTTTAGCTAGTCAGATTCAGGAATTAGGCCTAGTAATGGACATTCAGAGAGACCGTGTGCTTTAGTGGAACGAGCATGATGCTAGGAGGCGGGTGCTCCTGAGTTTTAAATCCTAGGTCTGACACTGACTTTCTCCGTGGCTTCAAACAAGATACTTTCTTCTGCCTGTTTCTTCATCTGTAAAATGAGGACACATACCCTCCGGCACCTCTGGGGTGTTATGAGGGTTAATACGTTAATATATGTAGAGTGCTTTAAAACCACAGTATGCAGTTCAGTGTAAGGGCTGTACCAGAAAAGGTGCTCGCAATATAAGGAATGGTATATCCTTATCAGCATCTCTTTCCCCTTTCTCAACACTAGTGTGTATGTGGTACACTATTTATCCTGTTGTCTATCTCTCTCAGCGTTTCTTTTCCTAAACGTCTTCCAGTCTAACTAAAGGGTTTTTTGTGCATACTGTATGTAGAGGGGATAACACATGATTGTCTTTCTTTATGGTCTGTGTTGTGCTCCCTATTGTTGCTCATTATTCTATATGGCATAAATAGTGTTACAGTAACAGGTTGATACGTTTAAAGTTAATGAGCCACTGATCAGCATCTCAGAAGCTACTTAACAAAAATGTGCTTTCGTCGATTGTCTTGAATCCTTTAATACATTTTATTAATTAATGAAATCGAAGGGTCCTTTGTACAGTATGTTGGAAGAATTTTATTCTACTGCACTGTATAGTCATTATTGCCGTTAATATGTGTTACTCTGTCACTAACATTAATCTACCAAAAGAAACACATACCTTGCCCACTTAGCCCATAGTGTCTTTCAGAAAGATGTATGATGTGATGCAGGAGTCATTAGGTTAAATACTCACTTCTGTGAATAGTGATAAACAATCCAGTCTAAATGGCCAGAGCCGTCAGGAGGCTGCTTTTAGAGACCCTTAACATACATAGATTTAAAAATACACATGTGGTTCTTTTCTCTGTTTGTATGATAGTGCCTTTATGAATGGCTCACTGTCTTTTGGAATCCGCACCTCCCTGAGGATAAAGTGCAGAGCAAATCAGTTATGCATAGCAGAAGAAGGGGCATTTTCATACTTTGCCTTTTCATTTAGATTTGATTCCTCAGAAAAGCTGCTTAAAGGGTTTTACATCTGCTTTGATACGGACTCTAATTATGAAAAGGTAGCCCCAGTAAATAGCGTTAGGTGAAAAGAGCACAGAACGGGAAGGGCAAGGGAAACCTTGACTCTCTCAATGCTTCCAGAGGGTGAGTCTGGAAAGCTGCAGTTAGTGTTACAAATTCCATGGCAAAGCTATTTTAGTGGCTTTTGAGAAAGGGATGCATGTCAGTCTTATTGTAGTTCCATGGGGAAATAGGTTCCACATACAGAAGGGGAGGACAGACTGGAGTGAGGCATCTGTCGTTCTCTTCCAGTGTTTATGATCTCTTAAGATTAAAATGAAATGCATGAGTTTGTCATTTCAAAAGTTCTGATGTTCTTCTACACCAGCATCTTAAGGTGGCTGAAGTCTTCTGTATCTTATTGTAATTATTTGTGGGGTGCAGCCTTATTGATTTCCCTTGTATAAAACACACAAGGTCTGTTCTTTTACTGTGAGTGGTATGAAACAAACAGCTGTCCATGTGTTGCACTGAATTTAATGCACATTGTGATAACAAAGAATCAGTCTCAGAGGGGACTTCTTTTGAGATGTGTCTAGCTTTGGATTTATATATTTTATTAGATATCAGAGCATTTTCATTGCAGCTATTGGTTAGACCCACTAGAACTCCAATAAAACTGAGAAACACAAAACTGAAACACTTACAAAATGCAGTATGCACACACAACCTGGATCAACCTAATTTCAGCATAGCAAACACAAAACAAAAGCTGTATATGACTTCTTAGCCTTTGTGCACATCTGCATTATTATAAATGCTAATATAATTCTGCAATGATAAATAATTAAACAATTATGGTCATGAATCAATAAGTTTAGCACATTTTTTCATCAGCAAATTGTACTGTATAAACAAGAAATATAAATTACCAAGTCTAATTTTCACTGAAAATTGTAAGCATTTTATATCTAATAATTAAAAAAGTATTAGAATTCAATGTAAGATACTTAGAACTTTAAAATTTTCCAGTTTTAACCAAACACCATTAAATTGTCGTGTTTTATGTTTCTGAATCTGATTAACATTTTGAGGTCTGACTTTTGTAATCATTCTCTTTGTTTCTCCCCTCCCCCACACACCTCTGGTTGTTCCTAAACACAATTTCTAAGCTGGAATCTAGCTTCAGTTGACCCCATTTCATTTCCCTTTAAAAGAAATAAAGATGTTATAAAACCTCTTTTCTAATATTCTATTGAAAGAGCTAGATATTTTACACATGCTCTAAACAGAATCATAGAAATGTGGGTCTGGAAGGGACCTTGAAGTCGTCCAATCCAGTACACTGAACTGTGGCAGGACCAAGTAAACCTAGACCATCCCTGATGGGTGTTTGTCCAACCTGTTTTTAAGAACTTCCAGTGATGGGGATTCCATAACCTCCCTTGGAAATCTATTCCAGAGCTTAACTATACTTTTAGTTAAGAAAGTTTTTCCTAATATCTAACCTACATCTCCCTTGCTGCAGATGAAGCCCATTATTTCTTGTCTTACCTTCAGGGGACATGGAGAACAATTCATCACCCTCCTCTTTTTATAACAGCCCTTAACATGTTCGAAGACTATCAGGTCTCCCCTCACTCTTCTTTTCTCAAGACTAAACATGCCCATGTTTTCAAAGTTTCCTTAAAGATCAGGGTTAGTGAACCTTTTATCATTTTTGTTGCTCTCCTCTGGACTTTCCAATTTGACCACATCTTTCCTAAAGTGTGGCACCCAGAACTGGACACCGTACTCCAGCTGAGGCCTCACCAGTGCCACGTCCTGTATATAATACAATATGAAGGGGCAGGGAGGAAAGCTTTTACAAACACATTTGTATTGAATCCAGGATTGTTGGGTTGACTCTAACCTTTCCAGCTATCAGCTCTGTGACATTTGTAAAGAACCCATCACCCCAAATATCTGGCACCTGACTATATCAGATATCTTGGTTTTTGCATTATTTTTTTTTCTGTCAGTAGCAATAGGGCTAGATAAACGTAAGTCCAGTATCTCTATACAAGTGCAATATTTTCTCTCTTTAACTAGATCATACACATACTAATACTGTAAACAAACAAGTGGATAGCCTTAGAGATACTGGGGCAAATTAACTCTTGTGGAACTACATTGAAATCAGTGAAATGGTGTTGCGTCAGCTTACACTAGGATTGAATTTGATGTTCTCTTGACCTGTATTAGAAATGAAACATTTTTTTCTGTGTATCTGTGTTTAATTCTGCAGCTACTGTCCTCAAATTTTATATATTCCCATCCACTCTGACAGTAGTTATTCCTCATTTGCCTTATAATACCATAGAATGCATCTCTCTCTCCCTCTCTCTCGCTCAACTTACATACTATTCAGATCATGGACCTCTCTCTGCAGACTACAGTCAACTCTCATACAGATTTATCACCCTACATCATTAAAAAAGTTACTGGGCATGGGGGCATGTTTAACTGGGGCTGCTGGTGGGTGGAAGATGGAGGGCTAGCTTCTCTGTAGGCCTCAGTAATGCTGGCCCTGTATCTTCTGACTTTCTTTGCCCAGGACAATCACTGTATAATATTGAGTCTAAGAGTCTTGTTTGCTTTCAATCTGCAGAGAAATCATGTTTGTTCCTCTCCTTTATGTATGCAATGAATGATTTCTCTACTTGACTGTAACCCTTTTCTTATCCCTGCCCTATGTATTCATTATTTTTTTTATTTTTTTTAAGGCTTGAAGGGATCATTAGATCATTTGGTCTAACGAGGAATTCTATGGTTTGTGTTATATGGGACCCTGTTATGCATAGTACCATGGTATAATGGAAAATTTCCTTTTTCCCTTGAGGTCTTCATTTGTATAGCAGCTATGGAAGGTGCTGGCTTAATAGCATTGAAGACCGGGTTCTTGTATTACTCCACAGAGTAAATATGTTCTGATCAGTAGCTGTATATATTCCCCACACTTCCCCTCCCCACCTCCAATATGATTCATATGTAACCTGGAGGGGAAACACTGCTAGCAGAGAAAGGGAATATCTGCCTCCAGTCAGTCCTGGGCCCCTCTGCAGGGACTGCCAGCATAATCATGGTTTCATGATATCTACCACCTTGTTGCATGTAGGCCTCCAAACAGCCACAGCTGTGACTTCCATTCCTACTAGCCTGGGTGCATTTGAACTGACTCCCTACAGGTGAAAGGCTCAGTATCCCTTTATTAATCATCTGTGTCCCCGGTGCATTCTACTCCAAACATGGTTAATATTGTAGCAGCAGGGGGGTCTGGTGGAATGTGGCCGGATCACACTTTCTAAAAAGTTTTAATACAGCCAGAGCTCTCCCATGGCAGCACCTGCCTCACCTAGAGCTGGAGACTGGCAGTGCCACCCACCACTCATTTAGCTCCCTTCCCCGCAGCCTCTCTCTCAAACCCCAACCACCTGCAACCTGGGTTGGGTGGGAGGGAAGCCCATTACAATATATGTAATGGGGCGGGGGGAATGCACTTGGAATGTTAAGTTACTTCTGCATCCGGTGTGCCTCTGATTTGTGGCAACTACCTCTGGTAGAGTTTGCTAGGGAAATGCTGTAGAGCATCCCTAAAGGGAATGTACTGTGCCTTTCATGGTTCTGGACTTCCTGTCCTCTCTCCCTGGAGATGGGTCACTCTATTATGGTATTTATAAGAATGAAGAATAGTAACCCATTCTTGTTTCCTCCTGTTAAGTTCTTAAATGAATACTGGTAACCCTTTACCATGCTTGATGGCCAGTCAGGATCGATTGCCACAATACCCAAGCCCATGTAATGAAACAGAAAGCTACAGTTCTTAATAAAGGTTTGGCTAGGTTGTGTCTGGCCCTAATATAGATGTCAAGGAGTGGTGTTGAGTCGGTCTCCCGCCCCTTGTACAAAGGCCAGTGACAATAACAGTCAACTCAAGAGAATTCTATCCTTGCTATTGAAATCCATAGAATGCTTCATAAAATCTATGGGAAAGGTTCTCTGTTAGATTCTGTAAGATTTTAGAATAATTTTTACAGGTCCCTGTTGCTTTCCCCCCTATTAAAATCTATAGGACATTTCCCATAGCATCCCAAAGGAGGAGACACGGCCCTGGTCCTGCCTGACTCTTTACTTACTTGGACTTTCAGAATTCGGGGAGTGAGCTGTACCATTCAAAGGGATAGAATTCTTGTGAGTTCTGGAGGATGGTTTAAAATCCCTATGGAAAGGGATTTGGGGTCATTTTTTGTATTAATTCTCTAAGACATTTCCATAGGGAGCAATTTGGGGTTCTAGAAGGATACAGCCCTTGGACTCCCCAGAGCATATTGTCATCTTTATGGCTGGTTAGAAGCAAATTCCTTCCAGGAACTGAAGATTGTGCAATATGTCCTGGGAAAGATAATTTCAGATAGATTTGCATCAGGGACTCAGAACTGAGCAAGGCTTTCCCCACCATAATCTGGAAATGGTTAATATACGCATTATAGGTTATTGTCACAGGCCTTTGTACAAGGGGCGGGGGAGAGACACTCAGCCCTGGTCCCTCACATTGGGAAGCTGTGCGAGCCGTGCCTCCTGGGGTGTGTACCACTTGCTCGGTACGTGGTCTGAAGGAAACAGATTTTATTGAAACCGGTTATAGTACTTAAAAGTTGTGTATGCTATCTCGACTGCTGATATTTTTTGTTAATTTTAATAACCTAGGAACCAAAATTTGGTTGATGAAAAGGATGGTGCTGTGTACAATAATATTCCACTAACTGTAATGATATTTGGGCCCTATGATCCTATTCATGCAGAAGGGGCCAGGAGCCCCCTCCAGGGGGAAGCAATGATTATATGGCATGTGCCGGCCAGGCAGCAGCATGGGACATCTGTTCCTTTGTTGTTCTGTGTAGTTAATGGAGTTTAGAGAGGCTAGCAAGGGGGCAGCTTGTTTCTAGAGCATTCTTTTGTGGTAAAGGGGCATAACTTTCACTGCAGTTTGCTCTGGAAGTTAATTCTGACTCAGTGCTAATTTTCTTTACATGCTTGGTCACCTTTTTGGCTGCAGTATGTTTGTGGTGGCTGCTGGGAGACCAAGGATGATGTGGCAGTTAAATTAGTCATGCTGCCATTGATGTGAGATCTGGAGGAGTTACATGTATAATACCTAAATCCATAGGGTTTGGCATCTCATATCTGTAATCCTTGGCCTTACATGTGTATTGGAGACCATAAGCCCTGTTCCTTCTACACCATCACTTTTTTGGCATAAGTAGGGGCTGATATGGCACACCGTTGAAGGGGTGTGAGTGGAGTGTCCCCTTCTGTGTATCACCCTCTCTCCATATCACCTGAATAGGGGTTTTCAAGTCCAAGCTGAACTTCTGCTGTCCCTTCTCTTTCCTTAGACCTCTTACTCTCACATGAGTATTGCCATTCCCAGTGGAGGTATACATAAGTTATAAGACAATAGACATCATTGTTAGGGCCCTACCAAATTCACAGCCATGAAAAACCCATTATGGACCGTGAAATCTGGTCTTTTATGAGTTTTTACCCCATACTAGGCAGATCTCACAGAGGAGACCAGCGTTTTCTCAAATTGGGGGTCCTGACTCAAAAAGGAGTTGCAGGGGGGTCACAAGGTTATTTTAGGGGGGTCACAGTATTGCCACCCTTACTTCTGTGCTGCCTTCAGAGCTGGGCGGCCAGTGTGGCGGGTGTTGGTTGGGCGCCCAGCTCTGAAGGCGGCACCTCACCAGCAGCAGCGCAGAAGTAAGGATAGCAATACTGCAATCCCCCTACAATAACCGTGAGCCCCCCCTCCACACACACACACACACACACACACACACACACACACACAACTCCTTTTTGGGTCTGGACCCCTACAATTACAACACTGTGAATTTCAGATTTAAATAGCTGAAATCATGAAATTTATGATTTTTAAAATCCTATGACCATGAAATTGACCAAAATGGACTGTGAATTTGGTAGGGCCCTAATCATTGTGTTGGAAGAGCTTCTATGTAGATTTTAGCAGGCAGAGTACTGCAACTGTATCTAACTTTTATCCACCAGACATTTAGCCCTGTATATTTTGCATACCAAGCTCCTGGGCAGTAGATCCATTTTCACTTTTGCCTGTGCACATCTAAGTCAGAATCCTTCCCATGCCATCAAAAGTCACATAAGGTGCAAACAAGGCACCATCATCTTTGCTAATTCTGAATTTATGGCTGGTTAGAAGCAAACTCCTTCCAGGAACTGAAGATTGTGCAATATGTCCTCGGACAGATAATTTCAGATAGATTTGCATCAGGCGCTCAGAACTGAGAGAGGCTTTCCCCACCACAATCTGGAAATGGTTAATATGCCCATTGTTTTGAGATGGGACTTCTCCCAAAAAAGTGTAAACATTTGTTCACACTATTTCAGATACCCCGTTACCTTTGGTATCTAAGTCCATCCTGCCAAAGGACCAAGGACATTCTTCCCAGTCCTAATGCTCATTTGACAAGGAAACAGTCATTTGCATCACAGGGAAATCTTAATAAATAATGTTTTTAGAAAATGACATAATAATAGTCACAATCCTCTTGTATTTTGCTTGCAGTGCTGCTTGGGGAGATCTGTTCTGGGTGTGGCACTGCACTTGGTTCCTTGCCTAAAGCAGAGACATGCTCCCTTGGCCCTTCCATCTCCTCTCGTCCCCTGCCTAAACTTTCCATCTTTTGATAACTAGGAGAAAGGAAACTTCGTATGGAGGCTGAAGAGCACATTGGGTTTCTTCCTCCTGCTGCTGCTGCTGCATCTGCTTCTCTTCCTCTAGTTTTTCCGACACACTGTATTTCCATTTGTGGGTGGATGTGTCTTTGCCTCTGATGCCGATGTCACTATTCTTGTGGCATCCAGATTTTGTTTTACTGTATGGCTCTTAGCAACATGTTTCTTGCATTCTGCTCATTCTGTTTTAGAGTTCACACTTTCAGAGCCTAGAGATATAGATCATGCTACATGCTTTGTTTTTAAGCTTTCTCAATAAGACAAGGCACAGACTGAATCTTTGAATTGGAGTGTCTCATTTACAAGGTAGTCTGTGTTCACATTGATTTTTTTTCACGAATCCTGTAAACAGTATATACCCAGACTCCAGTATGAAAAATTCACAACAAAGATCTACACAGGCTGTATGTGAATTTAGTTTATATGGGTTAAAATGTATAAAAATTTCCAAATTAACATAATTTCTCTGCTTGTAAAATTCTTTGTCCTTAGAGCATCTGACAGGACAACATCCCTAGGAACTTAATGCTTGCCTGTTTCTTTTAGAAAGATTTGGGACCTGTGGAGTGGTGGTATTACCATCAAAGATTTTATGATGTATTTATTTATTTTGAAGATATTCTAAAAACACTTAGATTTAGCTTACAAAACTGGATTACATGATGCACAGCAGGTTTAAAAAATATTTCAAAGATGTTGCTTTCATGCTTCAGATCCTTGAAAAGCTAAATACATTGACTTCTGAAACTAAATCTTGGTTTTCACTGTACAAAAAAATAAGAAAAGTGTTTAATAGCACATATGGCATAATTTCATTTGACATCTGTTTTGTAACAAACAATATTTAGCTCACTTATTTGCTGAATGATACAGTACATACTGCAAACAAAAAGTCCAATGAACATAGTTTGTAATATATCAATATTTATTGCAAAAGAATGCAAAACTTAAACATTTAAGCATGTTATTGATTGTAATATGCAAAACATTGATTACTGCATGCTGCCAATGCAAAGAGAGTCTACTGCATGCCTTATGGGGTTTGAAAATTAGGTAGATTTCTGAAAGAATAACAGATATCCTCCCACTGGTGACATTTAGGCTTATGCCCTCTCAACCTAATTTGTGTCATCTTATAGGAGACAGCTGTCAATATATTTAGGATGGTTTAGCTCATAACAGCAAAAATGGTGAGACTATTGACTTAATTGCATGGCGTGATTGATTCTAATGGAAACAACATTTAAAAACTCAAAATGCACTTTCTGTTGTCAGACCTAATAGAATACCATAATGAATTGAAGCTTCGTACACAAATACGTTGTACTTTCTGAACGGATTAGTAAAGGACAGCAGTGTTTTGTGTAGTTTTATTTTTTTTTTAATTTGACTCTAAAGTTGAATTAACTGATTTGTTTTAAATAATATTCCAACCAAGAATTAACACAGGAACATAATCCGATATAAACCAGTACATCGTGATGATGACGATAACTGAAATAACAAAAGGGTAAAATCATACTGTTAACAAAAGAGAGAAGGGTTCAGGTAAATTAGTTGAGGGGACTGAAATAGCCACGCTTTGTTGCTGTATGCAATTGCAATGCCTTGAAATTGCCTTGTATTTCTCTGGTGGTCTGACTAGTACAATGACATGGATTTGCAGATCATGAAGTACATCCAATTGAGCACCTCCTGAATGTAGTTCTAGGGTTTGGAAAGACAGCCAGCGGGCTGGGGGGTGAACAGTGTGGAACCCAGCTCTCACAAGTTCAGTAAACAAGCCACGTTCAGTTCAGCCATCTTAAAACCAAAAAGGATCCTCAGGAAGCAGATGACTTACTGCACTCGTACAGCAGCACCTCAATCCAAGCAGCCTACCTTGGATGGAGAGAAGCTGTGATGGTCACACTGAGGGCTGGTAGATGCCATATGACCTCTGGGTAGGCTGACCTGGGCTCGCCCACCCCTTTGTGACCAGCGAAACCCTATACTGCTGCTTATCTTCTGGTTATTTTGATTCTCTGTTGTAGTGCCTTGCTCATCCAGGGCTGTTGGCATCTTATTATGTATTTTTTATTATGATAACACCTAGAGGTCCTTGCACCATTGTGCTTGTCACTGCATGAGCACATAACAAAGATGGTCCCTGCTCCGAAGAGCTTTGATCTAGGTATAGATCAGAGGCAACAGATAGATCCAAAGGGTAGCACTGTGTAATGCTGCCTCTTACCATCTTTGCAACCATGACTAATTCATGGAAGATGTGGACATCCAACACCATGGAAAATTATTTCAAAATGAGGTTCCTTTCTCTGCCATGTCCCCTTTTGATGTTATCACTCAGGGGTGCTGGAACAATTTGTACAGTCTGGGTGCTGAGAGCCATTGAACCAAACTTTAAACCCTGTATATGATGAAAACCATTTCAAGCCAGGGGTGCGGCAGCACCCCAGCTCCAGCACCTATGATACCACTGCCTCTGAGTTAATATTTTCCCCCATTATTTCCATAATAAGTTTTTCTGAATTTATTTCCAGAATAATTGGCCATCTGAATATCAGCCTATCCCCACTGGCTGTACCTCACCATCCAGTTTGTTAGCAGGTGGTAGGGTGCAATGGCATGGAACAGCCACTCTACACTCAGCAATAACCAAGGTGCAGTCTGAGACATGGATATTTGCTCTATAAAGAGAGGGAATGGTATCTGGGAGGCTTCTTCAGAAAGTGCTGTGGGATCCTTAGCTACCAAAAATGGGCATAAAGGGAAGTTTGACTGTAATGTCCCATTGGAGGATGATGCTCAAGCAGTGGGGCTCCTCCATCCAGAATTGAGTTGCAGTCCATTGAGTTGCAGTACTGATTATATGCCCAAGTCCCAGTTTAGGACTCAAACCCGTCTGGATTTAAAGCTAAGAATTCCTGATATATATGTTTCTAGGACAGCATTGAGTTGCTATGGGTTAACCCCTTTGCCTTCCTGGGATTTTGCTTACTTATTTCTCTTGTGAGTTACAGTAGAACACTAGCAGCTCGCTGTTCACAGGCTCAGAATCAAAGGTTTAGTGCACTTCTCCTTAGACACTGTTTCCCTTTTTACCCCATGCAGTCAGTTTTCCCTTAGCTGCTGTAATTTCACTATGATACAAATCTAGCACTTTCCCACCTTCACAATTCTGTACTCAACCTCAAGGTTGCACATCTCGCACTTTAAATAAAGATGCTCTGCAGCTTGCAGCCGAACACCCATTGATTTTTTTTTTGATGATCTAGCAATGTTTAGGTTCTATCAGGGATTAATAAATTGTTACAGACTAAATGCTGCAATCATTAAAAAGGTATGGATGTAAGATTGAACAGTGTAAGTTCTGCACAATTCAAAGCATTACAAAACTGGAATAAATATTAATACTTATTTGGAAGCATAATGAAATGTACACATTTAAGGAGGGGAGAAGCCAGCAGAAAGGGGGAAAATGTTTTTTATAGACCTTAATTACAGCAGGGTTGTTAGTAAATTTACTGAATTGCAAATGTAAAAGATTCGGATGGCCTGAGCAAAACCACATATTTAAACCTTCTAAATGAACATTTCTGTTTTTTGAGTAATTTGTACCATCTGTGTCAAAATTCTGAGCCTAAAAAGAAAAAGCAGTGGAACAAATGTTGGTTCCATAAAACAGTCCTGGTTCATTGTTGAAATTGTCACACATTAACATTGCAGACCATCTGGGTAGACAAAAGACTCTAACCAGATTGCTAAAATGATTTTATTGGTCTGGTATTAATCAGTATGTGGCATAATATTTAAGCAAAAAGAAATGATGAGGTGAAGTGGAGTGCCTTTAACCACCCTAACTATGTAATAGTTGCACAATGACTTTATTACACCATGGAGTGCTATGTTTTTAAGCAAGAATCATAATTCTAAAATGTAAATAACAAGCTATCTGATATTTCCAATTTACATTTTAAAATAAAATGTGAAACTTAAAGAACTAATGATTGTTGGCATATTGCGATTCAGAGATTTAAAGGCCACAGCATGGTTATATTAAATTGCGGTATACCCACAATCATGTTGGAATTAATTTTAATTTCTTTTTGTAACATTGTAAATCAGATTACACTTCATCTCAAAGAATCCCAAACTCATGATTTACAATTGATTTCCAACATTTTGCACTGTTGTGCACAATGCAGCAGCTTGTCTCCTCTCCCATATCTGGAAATGGCTGTGCTCATTCTTAGGCCTTGTCTACACTAACGGGAAAAGTCGATCTAAGCTACGCAATTTAAGTTACGTGAATAGCGTAACTCGAATCGATGTAGCTTAGATCTACTTACTGCGGGGTCCACACTACGCAACATCTTACTCTTCTCGATCAGGTAGAATACAGGAGAGCGATCGGTGGTCAATTTAGCGGGTCTTCTAGACCCACTAAATCGACCGCTGATGCATCAATCGCCACAGCGTCAATCCTCCCGTAAGGCCTGGTCTACACTAACCCCCCAATTCGAACTAAGGTACTCAATTTCAGCTACGTGAATAACGTAGCTGAAGTCAACGTACCTTAGTTCGAACTTACCGCAGTCCAGACGTGGCAGGCAGGCTCCCCCGTCGACTCTGCATACTCCTCGCGCCAAGCAGGATTACCGGAGTCGACGGCGAGCACTTCTGGGTTCGATTTATCATGTCCAGACAAGACGCGATAAATCGAACCCAGAAGTTCGATTGCCTGCCGCCAAACTAGCGTGGTAAGTATAGACAAACCCTTAGAAGTGCTCACTGGCTTTCTAGAATCCACTAGAGCAGCTTCTCCTCTTAGTTTTAACAATTATCCATGGATTTTCTTCCACTCCCATGTCTCAAGTCCCATCTCTTTCTATGGCATAGTTCTTTTCCCTCAGTTCCTCAAATACCCAACATCCATCTTCATCTCCTTCGTCAACCCCGTCTTGAACATCATTCTTGTCTCTCTGTGTCCATCCCGTTGCAAGACCCTTTTTTTTTTTTTTTTTTTTTAAATAATGGAGACATCCTATCTCCTAGAACTGGAAGGGACCTTGAAAGGTCATTGAGTCCAGCCCCTTGCCTTCATTAGCAGGACCAAGTACTGATTTTGCCCCAGATCCCTAAGTGGCCCCCTCAAGGATTGAACTCACAACCCTGGGTTTAGCAGGCCAATGCTCAAACCACTAAGCTATCCCTCCACCCTTCTCTTTCCTCTAGATTTTGACACCTAAATAGCATCAATAAAGCAATAAAAACCCCTTACCCCTTGCACAGTTTCCAATGTGTTCTCCCAAGATGCCCCCTGCACCACTAAATTCCATAGTGGGTTAGGAATGCAACCAGAACACAAAGGTTCTTGGAGTGTCTTTGCATAGCCTGGCATGTCATAGCCTGGCATGGCAGCTGCGAAAGAGCCAGGCTGGGAGTTGTCCAGAGGAGGAGCCCATTTACATGGATCCACTGGCCCCAATACTCTGCACAACTGCTGCACAGGGGATGGGACTGCTAATCTAGCCAGCAAGTTGGACTAGAAGCTGTGTGTACGTGTTGGCAGGAGGAGGAGAAGGGAGGCTGTGTAGCAGTGCCATGCTCTTGGCCCCAGGTTGCAGTGTGGATTACACCACCCCAACCCATCTGTGCACCAAGAGCCCAATTACTCTGGCTGTTTGTGAGCAAAGAGACTTTCACCCTTTGATGCTTACACTACAAATCTTTCCTGAGTATTACACAATGTTATTGTTTGTTTTTCACAAATTTTGCCTGTTTGTAGACATGCCGCCCAGAAGTAGTTACAGATCCAGTGTTGGTTGCAAGAGTAGCTTTATTATATGCCTATATTCTTGCTGGCTGTGATCCCTGGAACAAAATGTGACCAATGATACTCATGCTCCGAGCAGGAACTATCTGTTGTTATTGATATGGGGGAAGGTCCCTTTCAGGATTCAGGGATTCCAAGGCCAGAAGGGACCACTGTGATCATCTAGTCTGATCTCCTGTATAACACAGGCCATAGAACTGCCCCAAAATAATCCCAAGAGCAGATCTTTCAGACAAATATCCAATCTTGATGTAAACATTGCCAGAGAAGGAGAATCCACCACGACACTTGGTAAATTGTTCCAGTGGTTAATTACTCTCACCATTAAAAATGTACCCCTTGTTTCCAGTCTGAATTTATCTAGCTTCCACTTCCAGCCATTGGACCATGTTAGACCTTCCTCTGCTAGACTGAAGAGCTCATTATTAAATATTCGTTCCCCATGTAAATACTTATAGACTATAATCAACTCACCCCTTCTCTTTGTTAAGCTAAATAGATTGAGCTCTTTGAGTCTATCATTATAAGGAGGAGGGCCTTGCTGAGCATGTCCCAGAGAGCTTGTATTTGAAATGTACTAAACCCAGACAAAGGTTGTGGGGTGAGGGTGGGGAAGCAGATGCAAGGTACAAGCAAATTGATCACGTGTCTTGTTCAGGTTTTTTTCCTGCTTTTAATTATTCGGGGGCAGGGTTGGGGTGAGTGGGAAAGATGGGTATGTCAGGTGGGAGAGTCAATAAAAGGAAGAAGGAAATTGAGTGGTATAAGGGACTTGGGATGATTAAAGTGGGGGTGGGGGAATGGGAAGGGTACATAGGAAAGTGGAAGACAAAGCGGCATTGAGAGTGACAGGTTTGGGACAAACAACCAATAGGCAGGAGACAACATCCAGAGTTCAGGCTGTAAAAAGCATTCATCTGCCATCACTGGGGCTGTATAGCTCTGGAGAGGGTGCTTGGCAGATAGCCCCAGCTGGCCCTTTCCCTGCCTAGCTAGTGCTCCTAGCTCTTGCTACAGAAGTCCCTGCTACAGCCCACGGGCTACTCAGTCCCTGAGGTCAGGCTCTCCTTCCACCAGTCCACATGGCCATTGTGGCATGGTGCAAAACTTCAGTCTACATGGAGAGATCAGGAAGCTGGCAAGAAGGTCTACACGTGCTTTTTTAGGGTGCAATTAGTTGCATATGCAAAGTTAGACTCTAAGGAAAAGAGGCAAAACCTGACAAAGTGGCCTTGTTTTTAACATTTAAATTAGGGCTGTCAAGCAATTAAAAAAATTAATCACGATTAATCGTATGATTAATTACACTGTTAAACAATAATAGAATACCATTTATTTAAATATTTTGAATGTTTTCTACATTTCAAATACATTGATTTCAATTACAACACAAAATACAAAGTGTACAGTGCTCACGTTATATTTATTTTTGATTACAAATATTTGCAAGGTAAAAAACAAAAGAAATAGTATTTTTCAATTCACCTAATACAAGTACTGTAGTGCAATCTCTTTATCATGAAAGTTGAACTTACAAATGTAGAATTATGTACAAAAAAATAACTGCATTCAAAAATAAAACAATGTAAGATTTTAGAGCCTGCAAGTCCACTCAGTCCTACTTCTTGTTCAGCCAATCGCTCAGACAAACAAGCATGTCCTCTGCAATGGCAGCCAAAGCATAAAGAAGCATATTAATGTTTAGCATATCTGGCATGTAAATACCTTGCAATGCCAGCTACAAAAGTGCCATGCAAATGCCTGTTCTCACTTTCTGGTGACATTGTAAATAAGAAGAGGGCAGCATTATCTCCTGCAAATGTAAACAAACTTGTCTGTCTGAGTGATTGGCTGAACAAGAAGTAGGACTGAGTGGATTTGTAGGCTCTGAAGTTTACATTGTTTTGTTTTTGAGTGCAGTTATGTAACAAAAAGAATTCTACATTTGTAAGTTGCACTTTCACGACAAAGAGATTGCACTACAGTACTTGTATGAGGTGAGTTGAAAAATACTATTTATTTTATTTATAATTTTTACAGTGCAAATATTTATAATAAAAAATAATATACACTTTGATTTCAATTACAACGCAGAATACAATATATATGAAAATGTAGAAAAACATACCAAATATTTAATAAATTTCAAGTGGTATTCTATTGTTTAATAGTGCGATTAAAACTGCAATTAATCGCAATTAATTTTTTTGAGTTAATTGTGTGAGTTGACTGGGATTAATAGACAGCCCTAATTTAAACATTTTCTGCTTAAATATCATCTATTCCTTGGGATGTAAAGGTTGGTTGGGAAGAACTGATGACCCAAAGGTTAGCCAAAGACCACTGGCCCCCAGCTCACCATGTTTCTCCAAGCAATGACTCAACAGAGCAGTGGTTCCCAAACTTTAACAACCTGTGACCCTCTTTCACTAAAATGTCAAGTCTCGCGAACCCCCTCCTAAAAATGAATATTTCCAGGGATTTTCTCCTTTACCTGAGTATAAATTATAAAAGCAGTGATCTTGGAAATATAACATTTGTTTTTATGACATGCTTATTACACACTATTTATTATTAATTATTATTAATCATTATGGTATTTTTATTACATTATGAAAACGGCAACACTCTTCCAAGATCTCACTTTCGTCGCTTGTATCACTTCGAATAAGCCTGTTATAAGACAAGGCTCCTATGTTTCATCAAGGAGTATCAGATGTGAAACAGCATGAAGGTATTTAAGAAGCCAGCTCAAAGAGTTCCTCCTTCCACAAGCATTCAGGTCTTGAGCAGTCCCGGCAAAAAATGCATGTTACAACAAAGCTTAAACTTGTTCTGCATAATAATTTTAAAAACAATACTAGCTGCCTATTTAATTTTAAAATCAGCAAAAAATATCCACCTCCCTTTCCATTTCTTATAAGGAGTCTTGAAGTTTAAATCTCCTCAGTGTGATAGATATGCTTGCTTTGATCTGCTTAGCTCTTGGAAGTTCAGGGGCTCCATGCTGCTGGCCCCATGCTGCCAGGGGTACCTAGGGACAGCTCTGTCTGCAATTAGGGATTTTTTTCCGAAGAACACTCTGGAACATTTCGCGAACCCCCAGGGGCAATAGAGGTTTGCCTTTGTTTTGTAGATGATACAGTTTCAGTTGGGATAGACAGGCTACTTCTGTAGAACTAATGCCTGACACATTAGACAATCACATTACCTGGATCCTCTTTCAACATTCCTCTCTACTTATACTTTTATATGAGATTTTCAAAGCTTCCAAACAGGTCTGGATGCACAATTCCCAATAATCTTAAATCTGAATGTTTACAGTGTTAAATCTTTATCTTAAAATGACTGAAATCTTTGTTAACCAATCAAATAATTTCTTTGGTTTACCCATTTTTTAAAGATCATATAGCATACATGACCCTGGAGTTACCTCATCACTCTATACAGTAAGGTTTAATTGAAACCTAACCAAATAAAACATTTAGAATTGCCAGTTAGCATAAGATTGCTGGGAACGTTATAATGGATTGATTGGATTGTCCTTAACCCTTGGTGATGAATGGTAATGGTCGGAAAATGTCACTGCAGCCACACAAAAGTGTTGTGTTATCAGCCACATACAAGTGAAATGTGGATTAAAATTCCATTAACATAACCAATTAAACATGTGAATAAACAAACCAGTGAAATCAATAATAATAGCTGTTGTATTACAGAAATTGTGCTTTACTGTTGCTTATTTTGCTTATCAGAGAACTGTCTGAAAGGACAATGAGTGTGAAGCACATATGTGTTGAAAGGCAAAGACAAGCGTGTGCATAGTGTGCTGCCAAAAACAGGGTGACCTACCCCACTACACTGTAGCAATGGGAGATACCTATAGTAACATTTTGGGGTGGAAGAAGGTTATTCACCTTCCTAGCTACAGTCTGCATCCCGTGATTCCATTGTTACACATCCATCTAACTCCTTGTGGTGTACACTCACAGTTGTGCAGCTGACTTTTGTTATTCTGTTCTGCACTGTGTTCAGAGGCTCATGTATTCCTTGATTCTGCAGCCACGGCATATTCCCTTATGGTTGAGAATGTAAACCAAGAACAAACGAATGCTTTAGACTATAAGAAACCCGAAAGGAAGCTATGAACCACTCCATTCAGCTCAGCAGGTTATTAACCATGAGATTGATCAGCAACAGTTTAAACAACAACACTGTTAACCATTTCACTGCTCATCATTTTAGTAGGAACATCCAAATAATCTGTGTGGCCCCAGTCCCAAACTCACCATGGGTTGCTGCAGAATCCAGGCCTTGCCACAGAATTTACATAAACACTTGCCTCAGAGTGCAGGCGATGTTGTTCTCGATTACCCAGTGTAATACTTATTTCCTAAATTACTTTAATGTGTGATCATCTTTAATCTTGGTTCATGCTCTGGCTAAGAACATTTTTACCCACCTGAACAACTATTATATTTCTACTTAATATCTCTTTTTATAATGGAAACTAGCCTAGTTTTCCTGGCCTTGGTTCCTCCTCAGCGATCATCATGGAGCCTTTTCAGCACTTTCAGTCAAGTTCATATAAGATGCCACCAGAGTTCTACAGAATACTTCACTGTGGTCTCCCCATTCACCATTTCAGATTCTGCATTGGATCAGTATCAGGCTGTTTACCAAAAAATCAGTCTCCTTTGCCTGAGGGGACAAAATAAGCCACTAATATTTTAATGGACTTCTTAGTGTGAGGCAAACCTGCAACCAAACCAGGGCTGCTTGTTCATCTGCCCCTCCAGTGGGGCTGAGGTGAGTCTCCTCTCAGTACAGCTGGGTTGTTGCTGCTGCATGCCTAGCTTACTGATGATCCCCAGGCCCAGGTATTTCCCCAACCCCCACCACAGCTTTAGATCAGCCTGTGAAACACTACTACCCCGCCAGGAACCCTCCTGCAGCCTTGCAGTGTATCAGACTCTCAAAACTCCCAGCCTGCTATTGACTCTGTTCCTGCCCCAGCCTTGCCCGAGTCCTGTTCCAGTCTTGTCTTTGACCTAGTCTGACCTTCTCCAGCCCTGTTATTGCCCCAGGCCTACCTCTGACCCTCCCTGGACCCTTGGACTCTGACTACCCAGCTTCAAACTTTGGCCTGTACCTAGACTCTGGATATAGTACTGACTGGGCTTGTCCCTGGACTCTGATCATCCCTTGCTGACCCCTGGCCTGCACCTGGACTGTGGCTGTGGTACTGGTTCTGGCTTGTCTATGGACTCTGATCTTGGTTGTGACCCTGGCTTGTTCCTGGATCTCGATTCCAGTGCCACCCTTGGCCCAGTCTCGACCCTACATCTGACGCTGACCTCCGCTCCAACCACTAGGCCTGAATATGGCGAGGCAGCACCTGACACTTGGTGTTAAGAGGCAGGAAAGGTGGCATGAATGTTTTGAAAGTCTGGACTTCCCACCCTCAAGCTGTAGGACTTTGGGGCTGCCTTCCTCATCTTTGGGTAGAGGAAACCTCTAAACCTTACATGTCTCAGCAAATGCTGTGGCAGCCCACCTTCTGGCCAGCAGCTGACCAGTAATCACAGAGAACATGACTGGAAGGAATTGTCTGCTCTCAGAAGATTTGGTCAGCCCCTTCAACTGACTCCAGCTTAACCCAGCCATTCGCTAGGCAGGAACTGGAATAAGCGATTTCTTTCATAAAACCCTTACAAAGTTCCTGTGTTTGACACCATCAATGGGAGTTCTTGAATCACATGAGCTCATCCTGTTGTGACTTGCCTCTAAGACTATAATACTTGTCTGGAATGCTGTACCGTTCCAAAGGTCTGGTGAAGATCACATGTAGTGGCACTTCTTAAGTCTGGAGGGAAGGTGCATGAGCCGAAGATCTATTGCCCAGTTACTCTGATCGGTATCACTTTTAAGCTGCTCAAGAGACCGGTACTTAAAGGAATGTTGCCTTTAATCGATCCTTAATTACCTCATTACCATGCAGTGTTCTGACCAGGCTGTATTGCTGAGGATCAAGTGATTAGACTGACACTTTTTATTGAGGACGCCTTTGAGGCAGGACAGAAGGTCAGCACAGCTTTTGTTGACCTTTTGTCAGCTTACGACACAGTCTGGCACTGTGGACTAGTCCTAACATTATACTTACTCCTTGCCCCAGACAAGAAACTTGTAAAGTTAATTATGCTGATGATTTCTTACAGAACAGTGATCGTCAAGTGTGGAGATGGTTCAAGTTGATATCATATGAACAATGGACTTTCCCAGGGATCTGTACTTGCTCTTTTTATAGAACAAATTGCACACAGCTGACCTGCCACTCATCTTGCCAACTAAGTTTGTACACACTGATGACATCAGCCTGGCAACAGCCAGAAGGAGCTTTGAGGAGCTGGAGTCCTGCTTGGCCAAAGCGATGACCCGAACTAAATGCACCAAAGATGGTGTCGCCTTGTTTCTATCTCACCAAACAGCTCACCAACAGCTGCAGGTCATTTAGAACAACTAGCCAATCATTTTTGAACCGTACCCGGCTTATTTGGGAATAAAGCTTGGCTGCTCTTTGTCTTTTCAACAACAACACATGGAGAAGATGGGCTGAAATGCAGTCGAGAGTCTCACTCCTCCACAGGCTTGCTGGCAAATCATGGACAAATTATGCACATCTACCAATGCCCGAATGATTGCACCTGCCAAATACTATGCAGCAGCATGAGGGGCTTTCATTGTCCTTGTGGCAAGTTGGAATCAACAATCAATTCTCCCCTTTATATCATCATTGGTACGACCTGGATATCTCCAGTCTCCAATCTAATGGCTGGTCCCCGTTATTAGACGTGAAGGCAGGGCCTTCACTGTGCATTACTGTGTGCAGCCAACTATCGAGACAGCTTACTTCCCAATGTCCTCTCAAAGATGCATCAAAAATGCTGGCTAAAGTCAAGATGTCCCTTTTCTGAAATAGTGGAGCCTCTCAGACAGTACATCAGACACAATTTTTCTAAGGAACAGTGCCAAGTTCTGGTGCGGGGACTATATTTTGGATCGTTGGTACATCTCTCAGCAGATAGACAACTCAGATCTGCATCCCCTAGTGTCACAGGATCAGCTCTCACAAGTCCCTGAGAACGACCGTATGAACTGAAAGATTCTTCTTCGTTACAACAGGATATGTTGTGGTCATGGGCAATTTAACTTGCACCTTTAATAATGAGGCTTCTTGAGCTCCCCATCCTGCCCCTTTGGAGCTCAAGAACTGCCCTCTTTATCATCTTGATGGTGGATGGATGCACTTGATGTCTCCGGATGATGCTGTCGTGGTAGTGGCTGCGTCACTTATTCATTGTTTGTACGGTCAGAAGCCATGCACCAGAAGATTCTGTTTACCCTCCTGTCAACAGCCTATTGACAACAAGTATGGACTTAAGGACTGTACCTGGCCTTTTCTTTGAAACATTCTTCAGCAGATGAAAGCCCTATTGTGAGTTCTATGTAACCATGACTATAAGGGAAAGCAACTCCAAAATTAAAAGGCTGTAAATACTGATAACTTCATTTTTCCAAGATGCTTAAGTAATTCCTGTTTCTGGTCAGCTGACTTTACCTTTAAAAGATGTAAGATTTCTTTAGGTGGCTGGTGTTTTAAAGCCCAAAGCCAGAAAAATCCTTTTGCCACAGAAACTTAGCATTGTTTTACAAACTTCGGTGAAATCACCATTTGAGCAGCTAGGTGAAGCATCACTGCTTTACTTATTTCTTAAACCACCTTCATAATTGCTATATGTTTGATAATAACAAGGGATCACTACGTATTTTCAGTCAGGGATCAGTGCTGTTTCCTGAGAACAAAGTGGCTATCAGGATTCCTCTGGATTCTGTTCCCAAAGTCAGCTTAAAACTACATATAAACCCAGAAATCCTTACCCCACCATTTTGTTTACATTTTCAGAATTATGAATAGAAGATATTACATTCTTCAAATATAGAGGAGGACACTTATTAGTTGAAGAAAATCTGGTCACTTTTCAATAGTCTGATCGTGTTTTGTGCCCTTTGTGGCATATAGGAATGGGATACCAGCATCAAAACTGCTCATATGGGGATTTCTTTATGCAGGAAAGAAGCCTACATTAAGAGTCAGGGGTTTGCATTAAAGCATCAAAGATCATGTATGAGCCAAACTGCTGAATGCTAGATTTGTAAATATACTGACTACATAAGAAAGATTCACCTTGATAACAAATCAAGCTTTGTCTAGAATTTGTTAGCCAGTGCCTGTATTTAAACAGTTTGGTAAATAATGATATAGAGTTGGAAGGTGCTCTCTTTCCAAATCCAGCTAGTTGAGTGATTAAGAGGATTGTTGTTCATTGTTTGTATTAAAGTGCACCTAGAGATTTGAAGTGAGATCAGGCATCATTGTGCTAGGCCCTGTACAGACACAGAATAGGAGACAGAGAGTAAGCTCTTATGTCTACATTGCAATTAAAAACCTGCAGATAGCCCATGGCAGCTGCCTCGCGCTAAGGTACTGTTCAGGTGCCGTGTAGACATTCAGGCTCGGGCTGGAGCCTGAGCTCTGGGACCCTGCAAGGTGGGAGGATCTACAAAAAAAAGTTAAACGGCCCCTTAGCCGCAGCCCCACAAGCCTGTGGGTTTTTAACTGCAGTGTAAACATACCCACAGACAAAGATTGGGGGATGAAATGGTGGTGGACTGACTTGTTTAAGGTCACCCAGAAACTCAGTATTACAGCGAGGAATAGAACCCAGGCACCCTGGGTCCCAATCCAATGTTCTATGCACTGGATGGCACTGCCTCAGGATACCACTCATGGGTGACATGCTCCGAGTCTAGGGTGACCAGATGTCCCGATTTTATAGGGACAGTCCAGACTTTGGGGGCTTTTTCTTATATAGGCACCTATTACCCTCCACCCCATCCCGATTTTTTACACTTGATATCTGCTCACCCTATATGAGTCAAAAAGAATGTTACAAATGAATTCAGGCCCCAACCTGCATCCCTTATGCTTGCCTAGCTCCTATGGACATCAGTGTTGCAGGATCAGACTTTAAAATTAGGAAATGAATGGAGAGCTTGATAAGGGTTTTATATAGTGTTCTTGAGACTAGTGTTTGTGCCTGTGGCAGTGCTGTGTATAGAGAAATTAAATAGCAAACAAATTTTGCTTACTTCCCATGTTCATACAGTATAATCTGTCCAACAGGTTTTTTTGTTGACTGTAATTTTCTCTCTTGTATGTTATACAGGAACATGCAGTCTGCATTGTCTTACTGGAGACATACGTGTTCTTTTAAGTAGTCCTTTGGTTGCACTAGCAGGTGAACCCATCTTGACACTTTGCTGTTTGTTGTTGTGTGGTGTCAAGGAGCAGCCCATGTGTGAGAGAAGAAAAGGAAGTCAGGAGAGAAGAGGAATAAGAAAAGGGCAGATCAAGGGGAAGAAGAAATACTGAAAGATCTGGCTAAAACAAGAGGTGCAAAAAGGGGGAGCTTGGAAAGAAAATCTCCAGCCAAACATGGCCAGTTTGATTTTTTTGTTGTATTGTTTCTGGGGAAGCAAAAGTCTATGTGTGGAATGTTTCGACTCAAAGGGAATGCCAAACGTCCTCAGTTCTGCCTTTGGCCAGTATATTTTTGTCTTTGTAAATTGTATTTACGGGTGGGCAGTGGTATTGCTGCTACTTTGTCCGGCTGTCACAATCACTTTGGGAAATGCCAGCCTATTCGACTTTAAGTGTAAGGCATCCTGTGTTTTCATTTAAGCACAGACCCTCAAACAGTAAATCCAGCCTTTGCATGTGATTATTGGTTTGTGACAAGGCTTGATGAAGTGATTAAGAATTTTTGTAAATTTGAAATTATCTTTACATTGGCTCCTGTTAAGGTTTCTGGCAATTGCAGTTAATCTGTAGTCCTGGGGAAAAGCTTATTCCACACCATACAGATGAACCAGATATATCTGCTGCCTGTTGTCCTTCATGGGACACCAGGCGCATTCCGTTGAGTGATGGATCACCTCTTAAGATGTCATAGCAAACATGCATTGACAACATCCTCCTTAACAATATCTAGTCTATTTATTTATTTACAGCATTTTTACCACTTTATTTACATTACAGTACTTAATGCACATTTTCACAGTTACATCATACTGGCTCCAGGAACATCGCTACGCAGGAGATCAGTTTACTTGTGCAACGTGTTCAGTAAAATATCCTATTCCTCAAATGTGATCAGTGGAAATGTGAGCCATTAAAGATGATGATTAACTCCAGACTAAGGCTTTATTCTCAAATGGCTCATGGACTATTGAAGACTAGTGTTTTGTTCTTCAGTGTTTTCCCCATTGTCTGACTCTCGCAAACTGGCTTCCTGTCAACATCAGGAATGTAAAGTCATCTTTTTACTGCTACTTCTTAACTTGGAGGGGGAAAAAAGAAAAAAAAAGTTTGAGGCCAGTGCAATGAAGTCTCCAAATGCTACTACTTTATGAAATAACTGTGCCCATTTTACAGAGTGTCAGGGTACTGGAGCACTGCTGTGTCGTAGTGTGTTGGTGGTCTCTGCAACAGCAATCCAATTTTTGTGAATGGCAGTTTATTTCCCTTATCTTAGCATAAGAAGATCCATGGACCACATAAGGCTCTGGAAACAAGCATATGACTCCATTTCAATGGGAACTAAATGAATGGATGAGGGTGGAACATGGCTTTATGTCTAACAGAGGAGGTGAAAGTACTGAGCGAGATTTTGAAGCGTTAGAAAGATGAAAACAGAAGTATTTGTTCAGAATTCCTTTCTGTTGTAGCCCGTGCAGCCAAGTGCTTCTTTACTGCTAAGCACCATGTGAAGTATTTAATCCATGTTAATGAAAGAACACTACCTGTGATCTTATGAAATTGTGGGTTTTCTGTTGCATGGCTAAAGAGGCATACCCAAGACTTCTTTTGACTTGATAAAATTTATTGATTACCCCCCACAGCAGCAATTAATGAAGGAAATAAAGGAAATATTTAAGGAAGGAAAGCAATGCTATGATCATTAAAATCTTTACATGAACTTTCCAAATGTATCACATATGATGAACTTCAAGACTTACAAAACTGATACAAAATGGTCAAAGCTATCGCAAAATAGTATTCTTACCTAACTTACATTCTGGGAAAATGTTAATTTTAGCAGAAAGCCCATTTTTGTAATGGATCTTGAAATCCTTTGAACCAAATAAGTTTGGTAGAAAACTGCTCCTAAGGAGGAATGTAAGTTTGCGGTCGTCAGATTGCCAGCACCATCAATGATGGGCATATTAAAATAGAAAAAATAGAAGTGAAAGAGAAAATTCTAGAGCTGATGATCTGTGGTCTGAGACAAATAGCCATAAACAGCTTGTATTTGTAGCATGTTATAACAGGGGAGACAAATAGGAACATAACATGTCCTTATAAACTGACTTGGAGTTATGAGTGTCATGGCATCATTATCTAGTAAGTGTTCCTTTATTCAAACTGGGGTGCCCAGGGTGAGTGCATTAGAAATACTTAAATGTAGTGGATAACATTGACATAGGTTCCAAAAAGCAAATTTCATGGCTGTTTTCATCCTCCTTTCTGAGGTATTTATTCAGTAGAACACCTTTTGTCTTGGGCTGGCAAAGAGAATGTAACCTCTTGGAGAATCTCACCCTTTTTGGTTTTTTTGCTCTAAAGCATTGTCCTCCGATCCCACGTCAGGACACACTATCTCTGATCTTTAAATATAGCCAGGAAGACTCACTCAGAACCAGGAGGAAAGGATGGGCCAGAAGTAAACATCCTATTTTAGAATTTAGGCGACCTGGGTTCAATTCCCTATTGTGCCACAGGCTTCTTGTGTGCCCTTGGGCAAGTCATTTATCCTCTCTTTGCCTCAGTTGCCCATCTGCAAAATATATCTCACAGGGGTTTTGTGAGGATAAATACATCAGTTTGTGAGGCACTCAGATATTGTGGTGAAAGGGGCAATATAAGTACCTACGATAGATGTTCTATTGCTGTGATGTCCTTTCTCAGCTCTCACCTATTATGGGAAAGTATATGTTTTTCTACAACACCGATGCAGCTGTGCCAATGCTACCACCAGTAGAAACTACTATGTAGGTAGGGCACAAGCTCTTTTACCAGGGTTAGGCAATATGGTGGTTAAAAGACCTGCATGCATCCTGTTCACACAACAGCTTTAACCATTAGTAGCTTTTGATGTAGCTCCGGTGGCACAGAAAAACGCTTTCACTTTTTCCAACTGAAGGCTCACCCTTAGGTGATCCATGGTTAATCTGTCTGATTTTGAGAACAGTCATAATCCTGCTGACAGTTCCAGTACCTTTACCTTTCTCTTTAAACATTTAATCCCAATAGAGTTTTATGAACCTATTTTTGTTCCCTGATTCTGAGCTAGGATAAAAACAAAACCAGAACTATTGTGGTGAGCTTATATCTACTTTCACCATTGGGGAAAAAAAACATCTAGAAGGCTTTTTATGAATAAAGGTTTAGAGAGAGAAAAATGTGAGGCCGTAGGGAAGAAACTACATTGACTTTTGTAGTAAATTGATTTCCAGCTAAATAGGTTTGAATTTCCTAAAGTCAGCTTCTGAATTGAGGTATAACATAGTTTTTGATGACAACTCTATCCTGGAGTATGCAATGTCAAAAATCCATTTAATTTATTTTTAGTCACCACAATATCAATAGAAACTCGGCCAATTAGTGGTGCCAGGGGTTTTTTTTTATTAAGCTAGTACCCAGGATAGTTTAGAATGGAAAATAGTACAGACAGGGGAATCTCTGCCTGAAAGGTGACAGACAAATGTCTGATTTATACAGCTATAAATGTTAGAACCAAACCTCAAAAGCATGGTTTGGGGGATTTGTTGTAAACATGAAACCCAAAGAATTTTAATCAAAAAGTCCACTCAGGTTCATGAACGTTTCCAGCCAAAAAGAGCCCAGTTTTCAGCCAATCTGGGCAAATTTATTTTTTGTGACAAAATCATGCCCAATTTTCACCTCCGACAAAATGAAGATCTCTACACAAACCAGAGCTAACCCTGAAACTCGGTGGCCTGCAAACTTATGAGACTAAATGAAAATGTTTTGTGGGAACTCCAATGGTGGGAAAATACTGAGATTTGCACAGAGTTAGTGGTTTTTATTCCTGCACTTGCTAGCTAATGAACGAAAGGTCTGAAAATGAGACCTGCCAGGGAACTCAGCAAAGTGGTCTTGGTTACTGTGCAGCACATGCGTCTCACACAGTGAAACAAAATATTGTCTGCTTTATCTTTTGCAGGGGGGTTGCAGATGGTTTTCTTCAGGGAATTTGGTATTTTGGGATTCAAGTGAAAGAATGTGAATACACTGCAGGACAAAGAGAAAATCTCAGTCATTGACTTAGTCAAGAGCAGTTTTTAGGCAAACTGCTGAAACAAATGTACATCATAACCAGTTTTGATGAATAACCAGTGGAAGAGATTCTTAAATATTTAAGCTTTCTTATAGTTGTGCGTAAAACAACATGTTCTATATGCTGTACAGTATAAGAACTTCTGCAGGTGTCTACCTCTAGGGCTTTCTGGCCAGAGGGACCCTTAATGGTCTACAGAACATTACTTATCTAGCCCAGGTTGCTATCTAATGATGGCTCTGTGAAATAAATTGGTGGTCTTAGTCCACTTCCTAGCAACCACTTCCTGGCATTTCTTATAGCTGAACTGGCTTCTCTACTTCTTCCACAAAGAGTTAAAGCTATCCTTACTTACAGTCAAAGCTCTCTGACCTCATTTCCTTTCAAATCCCATTCTCACGTCCTCTTTTCAAGTCTTACTCTCTGCACTGTCCTCTTAAGCCCCCTCTCTTTCTCTCCTTAATTTCACCTTCTTTCACATCACTCCTTATGCTGAAAACACTCCCCTGATGAGTGCATACCCAGAACCCTCTCCTTCAAAGCATTGTGGTACCCATCAGTTCCACATAGACTCCCTCAGCTTGCAATGCTTGACCTCTGCATTGTGCCTGTTCATGGAAACTCTTCCAGGTAGAAACTTATGTCTTTTTAAAAATATATCTCTATATTAAAGCATATTTAATTGTAAAGCACTTTGTACAGTGGTGAGTCTATATAAATAAAAACCTGTATGTGGCATCATTACAGGCAGTCTCTGTAGAAAGGCCAAGAATTGAATTTACAATGCGTCCTGGATAACACTGCAGTTATAACAATCTGTGAAGTTACCTATTACTGTTGTTCTGTTGCATAACAAACAGCAAATAATAACTAACAACAATAATAGTTATCAGTAATTATTCTGATAGAAGCACATTTTAATCCACTAATTAAGACAGCTAAAAAGCATTTTTTTGCATTAGAAGTTAAAATCACTTGTATATAAGTGTTTCGACTCATTTTCAGGTGCAGATCTTTCTCTAAAGTGTTTTGAGTCATGTTATGCAAATGCATGTTTAAATTACATGGGGTATTTGTTTTCCATTTCTACCCTGTAAAACATAATTTTAATACAAGTTATTTGTGAAATGCACATCGGAAGAAGGAAATAAGGTTCAAGATGGTATTTCTATGGTAATTTTACTGCAAATGTTGACCATGTTTTCGCATTTGTCTGTAAAAGGTAATGCAGACTGTACATAAGGCATATTTCAAAGACCTAATATTGTATGCTACTAATTTAGTAAAGTAGCATTGGTTCCCCTTTGAACAGCTAGTCTAGCACTAATCATACACAGTAAAATAGATCACCATGTTGAATACACTTTATAAGACACAGTTGCTGTTCTACACTGTTCCAAACTGAACAGGATCATAAAGATTAAACATAGTCGTTCTCTTTGCTTGAACAAGCGTTTCTGGCAGAGGGGTACTGCCATACATGACATCTGAAGCAGGAACATTCTCCCAGAAGATGAAGCAACAATTGAAAGCTGGGCAGCTCAGCCTGGGAAAGTGTATGACTGGAACCCTAGTGTGTGTGTGTATGTAAATATGAGGTAACACATGCATGAGAGAGCAAGTCAAGGTGAAGGGCATACAGAAGACCTAAAAAAAAATCTGTGAAGTGATATTTTAGAGATGTAAGAAGGAGGAGATGAGGGTGGAAAAATTCTACTCAAAACTTTGCAGGACCTGATGTGCTTAGCCCCAGAGAAGTACCTGGTATCTCCCCAGTGACACCTTCATGCTGCCTTGTCAAATGCAGAACTACAATTAAAGTCACAGCTCCTATTTTAGATTGATTTGTTTCATAAATAAAGGAGAGTTGCATTTTAAAATATATGTGCAGGTTTGCTGCATGTGGAGAGAATCTGATATTGCCAGCAAGAAGAAGTGGGCAGTAACCCACGAAAGCTTATGCTCTAATAAATTTGTTAGTCTCTAAGGTGCCACAAGTACTCCTGTTCTTTTTGCGGATACAGACTAACACGGCTGCTACTCTGAAACCTGCCAGCAAAGTGGTATCTCTTAATAAAATGTTTCCATTTCAAACCATATTTTAGCACAATGTTCTTTGCCTGATACCTTTGTTAGTTCTTCTGCCTGTAAAATCCAAATGGCAATTTAAAAACAAAAAAGGTTTGCAGAGGTGATTGAGTTCTTTGCACTTTTAAATCCTGTTATTTGCACTAAAGTTTGATTATACCTGCTATAGGGTCATGAAGAAAAGGCTTTTTCATAGAATCAAAAACATATAGCAGATGCATGTTTTATTAAACATTACTAAATATAGCTCTTTAACCCCTTATTCTGGCTGTAATGCTCTTTAAATATCTTTTCAGTGTTGCCTTCACTATTATGTCCCGGAGCTTTGGAAATAATTTTGAGAATCTTTCTACTCCACAGACTTTATTTTTCAAAATGTTTGATATTCATGTTCTGTTTGCCTGTCATATGCACTTAGGGCCCAAGCCCATCGGAGTCAGTGGATGAGTTTCTATTGAGTTAATTAGATTCTCTATCAGACCCCCAGACTTGGTGATCAGGCAAACTCCAGATCTAGTATCAGTGGATGCAGCTCCCATGGAACTTGCATATCTGAGCCAAATTCCGCTATGGCTTGAACTGAAAAGAAATCTTTCACTTTTTACTGTGCTCATAAGAGAAGTTAGATGTGGAGGGGGCTCTCCCTACCTTTTTTTGGTGTTCTCACAATGTCAAACAATGCATAAGAGTTCTGGCTGAGGAAAGGCCATTTTGTCCCCTCAGACGTCTGGAAGATGACACGGATGTGATGGTATATTATGGTTTTCTGTGTTTTTGTTTCTGTGCAGTGGCAAGAAAAAACTTAAAAGGAAGACAGAAGGACAGCCTTGGGGTTTGCAAAGTCAAGAGCAGGGGAGCTAAGAAAGGAGACAAGGAAGGGAAGAGGAATGGAAGATGATGTCCTGGCCCAAACCAGCTATGAGAAAGCTATGGTAAATATTGTAACGGGTACACTACACAATTCAATAACATTTGATCATAGGAAAATAATGATTGAGCATTAGGCTTTGCAAGGCATTTTAAATGGTGCCTGCTTAACTCCATGATAATTTTAACTTTGCAGGTTATGTTTACATCTAGAACCATGGGCCTAATACCTGTGGTATTAAGATAACTGAGTGTAGGGGATTTGGCACAAAATTTACATTCCCCCCTCTCCCCCAACCTCTGCACCCTTCTGTAATCATTTGGCACATCCAGATTTGTTAAAGAAACCCAGAGTACATCGTTCTCTGACATCACTCGTTCCATGTTTCTCTGTGCTGATTTCCCCCTCAGCCTAATTAGCAGGGGCTTTCAGCACCAATCTGTGGGTTTAATTCTGTTTCACTTTTAGCTCTGTAGTTCACCTTAATATGAACAAATACTTACAGTACTCAGGAATTTAATTGGAGACTTTTACATCCAAAAGTAGCAGGGCTACCTATTGAAACTGCTTTTTCCTTTATTAATCCTGTAAGAATGAATCCTGTGAGGCCTATCAGCAAAAGGTTTTAACCAAAGGCTTTAAACAGCTGCTTTAGCCCTTCTCTTGAAAAAGTGAAGGTTAAAAGGACTAAAGGATTCAAGTGAGCCTAGTAAAAAAGATGATGTCCAGATGAGGAGGCGTGAGGCATTGTCACCATAACTAGAGCACCTTCCCAGGATGATCCTACTTAGCGTTTAGAATCAGCACCCGTTGAACCTGCTCAGACGGGGATGCCAAACCTCTTTCAGCTCTGCAGCTTCTGCTCCTTCAGTTTCACCTTTCGGTGAGTATTAGCATTCCCCTCATTAATGCAGCCCCGTTTGGCACACTGCTTTCAAGTCTTCACAACCACAAACAAAGTAAAGGCTTTAGTACTCAGTCAGGACTAATGGATCACTTGATGATTACCTGTTCTGTTCTTTCCCTCTGGGGCACCTGGCATTAGCCACTGTGGGAAAACAGGATACTGGGCTAGATGGACCTTTGATCTGACCCAGTGTGGCTGTTCTTATGACTATGTACATGCAAAGTTAAAAGTTCTGAAACCAACTCTTTTTTTTTTTTTTTGAATTATCCAAGCAAGAAAAAAGCACCTAAAAGATTTCTCTGTTGAGAACATTTTCCTTACATATCCAAGTAAATTAAAAGGAGTCAACCCAGTGGTGTAGCTAGGAGTGGAAATTTTGGTGAGCTCCGACTTTCGTGTGGACGGGCAATGACAGACTGTGCTAGCTTAGCTTCTCCCCTGATGCCACACCCTCTCCCTAACCCTGGTGCCCCCCAGACACAGGACAGGTGCCTGGGGCGGCTCAGAAAATGGCAAGTCAGAGCTGCCAGAGTGTAGCTTTCTGAAGGGCGGGCGCATAGCTCCGTCCTGGATTTCAGGTGCCCGAGTGATGCTCCGGGCTGCTGTGGCAGCACTACACCCCTGCTCAGATTTGCGTGGGCCTGGATGCTAAGTGGTTGGACCATGGCCCACCCCTGGCTATGCCCCTGAGTCAACCATACACTGATGACACTTTTCAAAATATTACAGTTCTGGGCTGACATCAGTCATGAAGAGATTCATCTCCACAAGTAACTTTGTTTAGAAGTTTACAATCTGGAACTGGGTCTAGCCTGGAAGTGCCGTCAACTTCAACCATAGTGTCACTAGTAATAGAGAAGGAGGTATGATTGGATGAGGATTAGCTTGCTGAGACTCAGAAGACTGCAGAGACTAGTTTTTGTTGGACAGAGCCCAAAATGCCTGACTCCCAAGAATGGATGATATATTAAGACAAGACCATATTACCTAGTTAGACATTAACAATAAAACTGAAAAAGGTATTGTGAATGTTAAAATTGCCCTGACTAAAATATACTGAGGTTAAAATACAGGGTAACTTTACAAATCACTATTAATTTCTTTGGCTTTCATTGCAATAACATTGATTTAATTCATTAGATTCCTTTCTAAATCTATATTTCAGTTTTAGAGTTGTCAGTTTCTGTTAATGACAATTTTGCCCATCTGTTCTAACATGAAAATGAGGCTTCATGTAGCACACATGATAGATCTCTAATAGTTTAAGAAGTAAGGCTGTTAAAGGTATTTCATTTGGATTATACCCCCTTTCATGCAATTCACCCTTGAAATTAAGCCTAGTACTAAAAACTTTTAACTGTATAATCAGAAAAACAAAAATGTCCTATCTTGTCATTTAGGCCACTGTCTATTTCATATTTACAGAAAAATTTTCAAAACATTCCCACTCATTCTCTCTTTAATGACAGAGCCATAATTTTGGGTGTCATCATATCAGAATCAATGGATGTGATTAGAATAAGAATTAGTTTCTTTAATTTGGCCATTCAAACGGTAACATTACTACTGTAAGTCATTTTATTGAGACAGTCTTTGCTGCCAAGCTAGGATACAATGTAGGTTTCAGTCCAGGTTTAAAACTTCAGTTCTTTGCACAGGTCAATCTTCTGAAGGGGTAATTTTTCAAAGCAGTGTGAGAGTCTTAGGCACACAAATCCACTTAGCAAATAACAAGATTACATTCTGTGCACTGCTCTGAAAATTTACCCCTAATATCCTAGCAATAGGAACACAGTTATCGCACATATTGCATATAAGGTGTAATTTAAATTGTTTTTTAGTAAGCAATACACTACATTTGTATAATGCAATGTTATTTTTGGAAAAAATGCTAGCTAATTGTTCAGCCTAGAAAAATAAACACATCCATTAAAGGCTAGACTACATATTAATGCATGACCTTTGCAACCTTTGATTGTATTTGTAAACCTTCCAGAAAAATTTGTTTCCATTAAAACACATATGAAATTAGATTGAGTCCTCATCACTAAAAGTCACCATATATATTTACATTTGACTCACACCCTTCCAATTTAGTATTGCATAGAAACAAAGGAAATTGTTCTTACAATGAACTTGATTATTGTTTTTTGTTTTAGACTTCCCCCAAATTCTGAATGTAGCTTGTAAAATCAGACTGAAAAACCTCCTACAGGACCAGACTTCTAATTTTAAATACAAACTATGGAAAATTTTAGCATTTCAATTGTAATACTTCTAACAAATTAAAAATCAACAAAAATATTATGCTTCTATGTTACCTGTTCAAGTGTATAGAATGTACAAAAACTTTAATCAAATACTCAGGTTTGCTCAGTTTTAAATTGTGTTAGTTTAATAGTTTCTATTCTGCTGTTTATATTAATGACATATTCCCATCTAAATATATTGCGGTGCTGAAAAGCCATCAAAACATTTCTAAGGTTGAATGGGTGCAGTTGCATTCATGATTTTTTAATAAAATGATCTCTTTCTATTGAACTGCCTCTTTTTTTAACAGAGATTGAGATTGTATAATATATATATACACACATACACACAAATACAAACTGCAGCTTCATTTACTGTCTGAATGTTTGATTTCAGTTCATAGCTACACAGTAGGCTGAGAAATTTGAGTTACTGTACATAAAATATGAGGGGAAAAGAAAGAAGGATAAAAAATGAGATGCAATTGATTTTTTTGCATATTGATTACAAATCTTATAATTTGAAGAAGAGACAGATAACTTGCTAATAGTGATTTTCCAAGAACTGATAGTTTAAAAAATGATTCCCATTTACTCTGGGTTTTTTTTAAATTTCTTTCATAGTCCAGTTTAGGTTATCTGTTTCTTGGGTCAAGACTATTTTGAAGGAGTTGGATATTTGTATCATACCTAACAAAGGCAAATCTTATGGTGCTAAATCTGGGCCCAGCCAGATATATAAAACATCTTCAGAAGAATTCACCAAATCCAAGTGTTAAAACAATAGAGCTGAGCAAATAATTCACAGTGACTAATTTTTCTTCTTTTTCTGAATGGCAAATGTTTGTGAAATTCTCCAGTTCATTTGATATTCCAAACTTTTTCTTGAATTTCTTACTGAATTTTTATCTACATCTGATTAGCCTGGAAATGATTCATTGAAAATATTTGATATTCAAATTGTTGCATGACCTGCTTACTAGTGCATTTCACGTGGCATAGTTTCTGTTCTTTGTCTGGATGAAAAGCCAGCATAGTATTAATTTCAAATATTTAAAATCAGGCATATAATTCAGAATTTGTTTTAGGTGTTTACATTTAAAATTTTTCTTTTTACAAGTATTCCTGTTAGTAAAGCTCAGCTACTCAGATATTTGGGGAAAGCAAACCCAGAAGGATCCCACACAAGTCAAACTGAGATTTGTTTTCAGATTCAAATATTCATAGAATTTTTTCCCATATCTTTTTTTGATCTACTCTACTGGATAATTTTGTTGAAATCCTCCCATTTAAATCGCTGGATGTATATCCGTGTTTATTTACATTTGTTGCGTTATTATTTGGACCTCTTTCAAAGGTAAGATTGTCACTTTTTTCCTGAAAATAGTCAGACAAGGTCTCTGCCCTGAATTTGGACACAACCCAGCACATGTGAGCAAGAACAAAGGAACCGGACAAAGTGTAGCTGGAAAGGGTAAAGTGAGCACATGTTCTGATTTTTCATGTCCTGCTTTTTTCATGTGATGTCCTAGTGTCCTGGGAACTTCTGTTTTTGTGACGTGAAATGACCTGTTTTTTTTCATTTAACCAACAAATATGTTTCTTTTTTATAACTACAAAATATTTGTTCAAGACATATTACTATACAAAGTAGAATATGATCTGTGTTGATCAGGAACAATTGACTCACTAGAGTGAGTGTTCAGTGTGATGAATATTGCTTGGAGTGAAGAGAACAGTCAGATGAGCATAGATGCTATCAAAGCTGTTCTTTTGCTCAAAGTGAATGTTAATGATACTTGTTCAGTGTTTCATGATAAACTCATTTAGAAATATAAACTGTTAGGAAAAAATCCTTCATTTTAAGACCTATACAGATTTCACTATTGAATCAATAGCTGGCAGTAGCAATTTGAGCATGCATTTTAAAATAAATTGTTCATAAGTGTATCGGATGACTATTTCATCATCCTAAAAATGTTCCCACAAAACTGTCCTGGTTTTATATTAGAGAGATCTTGATTTAGACCTGTCTGACATTTTTCTGTATTCTTTTTAAGTTTGATATAACTTAAAAATCTACATTCCCCTCATATGCCAAAGCATAATGTACCCCCATGGCTCCCACACAATGTGTATTGAGATGGCACCACTAAGACTCTCTTTGAGGAATCTTCATATTCCTTCCTGGCCCTGCAATTTCATTTGATCTACAGAAATTAACAGGGCCCTGCTGATATCATGGGAAGGGGCAACTAGGTCTCTGGATTAGGAATCTGGATCTACCCTCCCTAATAGGTAAATGGATTTCCTAACCTAGAGTCAAAATGGGTCATTGGGCTATAAGGCCCTTTTCAAGCACAGCGTTTAAGGTCATGACTTTAAGGGACCTACTCTTGTTTTTAAAGTTAAGCACGTGCCTAAGTGCTTTGTTGCATCAGGAGGAGGGGCTATGATGTGGGCAGTAGATGAGCAGAAGCCTCGCAAGTCCCAAATGTCTATGGATTTATTAAAAACATAATAAATTTACAGTTATTTAAATATAAAAGCAAATTCAAACCTTCAGTGAAGCTAAAACATGAGTATTTCCAGCCTTGTGCTATTCAGCATTACAGGATATTTAGATTTTACAAAGGGATCTAGATATACAGCTGCTGGTCCTTTTCCTGCATGATTATCTTAAATGTTGTGTCCACTGTTATCAAAGCAGGCATGAATTTCATCTCCAGTTGGTGAATCAGTTTCTGCTTTATTCACTATAGAATTGTATTTAAAAACATGAATCTTTCATAGCTTCACTTACCAAACACAATGTGTAAGAAAAGTTAACAGATCCGGAACTTAATTTTTATGTATCTCACAATTTACAAAGCACATTCATACGACGTGTCTTAGATCTGTAGGAAATCAGACAATTGCACTTTAAAAATTTATTTAATAAAAATAATGGGAGTATGTTCACGTATCCACTTTCATTCTCTGCAGAAAAGAGAGTCAGTCATTCCTAAAAATTCATTATGAATTGAGGCAAGTTGGCCAAATTGGCTAAGGGTTAGAAGCAGCAATTCCATAAAAATACTCTCTCTCTTTTTTTGCCTGTATCCACTGTGCTGCCACAGGACAGCTGGGCCTGTTTTGGCTTTTATACAAAACAATGGCATAAGAAAGTCATAACTCCTCATTATGCATGGGGAGTCATTCGCATTATTTTCTGAAAATGTGGATGTTAATATTCATTGCCAATGTAAGTGGGTACTATTGTTTTGTTACACCAAGATTGCAGACTTAAGATAACAGTGCCACAGATTAATTTAATTATGGCTACCTTTTCAACAAGAATGGGTAGAAACGTCATTGTTTCACTGAGATTCTGGAAAATACCAAAAAAATCTGCAGAAATCTCCTCTGTCCGTAGACCCCTTTGACAATTAGAATATGCTGGGGTGTGGTTCACGCGAACTAATCATACTCTAGAGTGCTAAAATGTACATGGTGCAGCAGAGTGCCTCTCATCTCCTGGGGTGTGATTATTTAATGATAATGATGCCCCCTGCAGAGGCACCTTATTGCTCTTTTGCAAAAACAATCTTTATTGAGGGGAATTAATTGCATTGTTGTTGATAGCAAGAAATAAGTTAATATTTTGAAATGATCTCTCTGGTTTGCACAGCTTAAGAGGATGCTCTCACAATTATGTCAAATAAACAACCTACTTTGAAAGTTGCCTCATGTTTTAGGTCTGGATTCTGAAGATACACTGTCAGTATATATTTTCCTTAAGAGATGATTTGGTTGAAGTCTTGAAAATGTACCAAGAGTTGATTTCCCAGTTCCTTGTATTTCTTCCTAAAAACTGATTTTTTCAGAGTCAGAGTTTAAATGAACAAAACTTACTGTATTGTCTATCTAGCAACAAACCAGCAAATATGCTGTTATGCTGGGTCCTCATAGCACATATACAGTTTACATAGCATCTGGGAGAGCAACTTTGATGATAGGGATTTTAATTAGTAGCATGTATAAAAAAGCAAAATTAATACGGATGAAATTTGCTGGTACACTGACTTCCATAAAAGGTAACTGTCTTAGTGTCATGGTCATAGCCTAGAGTCTTTGGCTTAAATAGCCATACATATTATTGCACTGATTGTGCATATATACTGTAAGATACCATTTATTGCTCACGTTTTAGGCAGAGTACAAGTAGCAATGCTTACATTACATACATATATTTTACCACCTTATTTATTCCCTGAATAATTAGCTAACTTATTTGTCTCAGTGTTAATGTTTGTTACAGTAGTTTGGTTCTTGTTTTTTATTGTATGGAAGTCATTGCATCATTTTTATCACCTACTTCCCTTTTTTTTACACTAATGGTTCTATACATCAGTATCGAAGTAATAATGCAGGTATATAGTCATTGTAAAGTGGTCATTCACTGCAGCAGGATAGGTTTTTTGCTGCTTATACAATATTGAGACAAACAAAGAAATCAGAAGTACGTGGGGATATGTCAGTATATATGTTAACAAACCTCAGTATGGGTAAAAGTGCATAAAGTGATGCCCCGGGAACTACATCATGCTCTCTAGCCATTCAAGAGCAAAGACTTCCCCAATGTGTAAGAGCCAAACACTGGGCTGAAGTCATGGCAGAGCATTGCACTGACTCAGTCAACCATGTGGCTGTTCCTCAGTTTGTTGTTTCTGAAGCTGTTTCAGTTACATCCACTGCTGGTAACTCAACCCTTGTGTAGACATTCCAAGTTCTGTATTTGGTAACTGGAAATGCTTGCTTGGTCATGCCAGCTTCCTGCATTTGTCCAGGTTTTTCCTTCCTTTTGGACTTGCACACCCTCTCCTACATTTTTGGCTAAGTATGCCATTGCCTTTTCCCATTGATGGATGTTAACTCCCATTATTTTGCTCAGGAAGGAGTATGTGCTCCAAAGTTGAAACTGCTAAACATGGGGGTTTTTGTGTGAGATTCCAGACTCATCAGTGTCTCTTTCAGGAGGAGGGGTGGAATGTATTTTCAGTTCCCTTGATTCCCTATGCACTAGTCTAGTCTTTACCAGTTTGGAATTTCAATTCCATTGATCTCCATGCTATATGGAAAGCACAGGGCTCAGCCCCTGGGTCATTATTTCTAGTGTATGATTTTTAAAAAATTCTGATTTATGCTTTTTAGTGGCTGGCATTATCTAAGAATTCTTAGTTTAAAAAAAATTTCAGATGAGCTGCTCATCAAACCTATCAAAATGCCTGTATTCTGCCCACCTGCCCCTGTGTGATTGCAATATTAACCATTCATGAGTACTACCAGGCAAATTTTAGTTCAGAGTGAAAGAGCTTTTGTAGTTTCAACTAATTGCAAACCACTGATACAGTTAAAATAGGGGCAAAACCAAATCCTACCTAAAGATAAAGAAGCTTCTTTAGGTCAAAGATGGCACTGTGGACAAAGATGTGTCCCACCCCCTTCTAGTACTGGTCTACATAGATGATAACCTACTATTGCTATCAGTTCTTCCATTCGCTCAAGTGACAGATGTCTGTGTGATGGATCTGAAGGTTCCAACCCTGCTGATAACCCTTATGGGTATCAATATGATAACACACGATGGAAATTCTGTTTTTTCAGTTTGCCTTTTTAAAAGACTATGAAATTTACACGCAAAAAGAAAATGATTAAGGTTGCAAAGTCAGGCACTCAAAAATTAGGAAATGCCAGAATTAAGGTAGCTTTTGCATTAATGAGCTTTTGCATTAATGAGTAACACAGGAAAAAAACAGTGAAATATGGGATTAAAGGTGAATATGTAGCAACAGAAGCCTATTTTGTTCACCATCACATCAGGCAAATGACCACAGCATTTGTACCTCTACTCTGATAAGGTCTGTGATGCACATTCTTGAGCTCAGCACTTTAACTAAAAGATGGTATTTATTGGAACCCTCTCCAAATATTTCCCTGGCAAAAGTTATGCACCGGATCCAATTTATGTCATCAAATGGATTATAAGTGTACAGTGGTATTGGTATATTTTTTGAAGTGCTGACACTGATTTGGGCAGCTTGGTGTCTACTATTGCTATCATATAGTCTATAAACTAATGGGGGGAAATCTTTTAAGAATGAGTGTGCATGCACACACAAACCAAAACCAAATCCAATAAAGTTCAGTAACAAACACAATAAGGTTCTTAATCATTTTCCGTACCACCATTTTTTCTAAATGATGCCTATGCTGGGGAGCTAGTGCCTCTTGCTACCTTTACCCACCTGTTGTTTCTTGTCTTTGACTTAGATTGTAAGCTCTTTGGGGCAGCGACCATCTTTGTGTTCTGTGTTTGTACAGCACAGGGGTCCTGGTTCATGACTGGGCCCTATATGCTACAGCAATACAAAGAATAAATAATAATCAAAAACAAGCCCTGCACCTTTTTAATCGGCAGCGTGGGTGAGCATTGAAGGGAGCTCTGTCCAGTGTTCCTCCTCTTTTGGTCATGGTGAATCAGAGCTTCAAGAGCTCCGGGGATAAATGTACAGGGATTCTCAGTGATAGGAAGGACCATCCTGGGGAAAAGAGAAATCCTCTAAATGATGTGCCTTATATGTGGGAGTTTGTTTAATGTGTGGCATATAATATGTGAAGAACATAGCTGAAGTCGACATACTTAGACCTACTCACCACGGTGTCTTCACTAGACGTGATAAATCTACCCCCGCTGGATCGATCGCTGCCCGCTTTCAGAGGCGGACATACCCATAATATTAAAGGAAATCCTGATAATGAGGCCCCAATGTAAATTTGACATTCCGTGTAACAGTCACCTTTGCAGGTCATAATGTTAGGGGAAAGAGTAGTTGTTTGGTCAGGGAGGGGAGTGAGTGGCATGGGTTGCAGAGTGGAGATTTTAAAACATTTAATTGACTTGGTTTTTAAAAATCTTCTTCCCTTTCATGCTAATGCAGGTTGGCCAATCTTCACTGGTCTTAATGCGTCCCCTGCACACAGACCACCACTGGCCAAAACCCCCATGTAGGAACAGTGTAGGGCCAGCAGCTGCCTCTGAAGCCTAGGTCTGGCACTCTGAAGTCTGTGTGAAGGGTTCCAGTCCCAGCGAGCTTCATTTACTTTGTGAAGAGGGACCCGGATTTGGCCCAGAATGTGGTACTTAAAGTAGGTCCCAATCCTCCAGTCTGACCCATGCAGGTGGACACTCAGGCTTGGACACAGGGATTTGTCGGCACAGATCAGGGTGTCAGACTGGGCCTCGGATTGTACTGTCTATAAGGTAAGGTTCCATGCCTTCCTGTGTGTTTACACAGCACCTAGCACAGTGCAGCGCTGTTCCTGGTTAGAGGGGGTGGGGGCTAATGTAATACAAATAAATAATAATTTTCCAACAAAGAAGCTGCTCCCTTATTGTGAACAACATTGGAAGAGGCTGGTCCTATGGCTAAGTGCAGGGAAATGCCTCAGAGTAGTCTGTTCACGTTGATCCCACCTCCTGCTGTGGTCTTGTCAGATCTCATAAGCTAAGCAGGATCACACTGAGTCAGTATTTGGATTTTCACAAGCCAAGATAAGGAAAATACCTAAAAGACAAAGGACTGTGGGAGAATGTTCAAAGGCAGCTGAGAGACTCTGGTGCCCAAGTCCCACTGACTTTCAATGAAATTTAGGCTCCTAACTGCCTAAGTTATTTTGAAAATGAAACTTAGGCTCCTAAGTCACATAAGTGGCAGCCTTTGAACATTTTATCTTAAATCCTCAACCTTCCCCATCCTGGCTACTGGAAATGGTGCAAAGGGGTGGGAAAGCCAGAAGATTCATATGTCTGGGGGGTCCCCTAGTCTGCTGAAACCCCTGAATGGAGTAGAGCCAATGTAGATTTCCTCCCACACAGGATATGTCTACACTGTAGTGTGTACCCTGTCCTGGCTTGTGTGCATACTCCTTATTTCTGTCTGTTTCAGTCAGGATCCAGCACCATTGGATGAGCTGCTCCTGGTTGGGGCTGAACTGTTTGTCCAGAAGGGTAGGCGTTCTGTGAGATGATGGGCAACATTTCAGCTGCATCTTCTGAACCATGGAAGGGGGCAGGACTCACAGGGGAGTTAATTCATGGCAGATTGGAGACACCAGTCCCTTGCTGCGGATAGCCTATCTGTAGATCAGTGATTTGGTGGAGGACAACTAGCACAACAGGGATCACATCATTGTGCAGACTTGGGATGACCAGCAGTGGCTCCAGAACTTCCGCACGAGGAAGCAGAGCTTCATGGAACTGTGTGAGGAGCTTGTGTAATGCCAACAGACCCCAGTCGTCGGCAGACGGGATCAAACCTGGGAACCTCTGGAGCTTAGTGCATGAGCTAACTGGCTGTTAGCTAAGGCTGTAGAGCAGACTCATTAATTGCTCTCTAAGTGGTCTCGGTGCCACTAGATGGGACAGAACACCACAGCCAGAAGATGTGTGGGTTACACTTGTACTGACCCTCCAGTGCCAGGAAATGCCTCTGAAAGCTGGGCACCCCAGACAGCTGCAGGTCAGTGGCTAAGCAGTTTGGTGATGGCAAATCAACTGTCAGTGTTGTGGTGGAGGTTTGTGCAGCAATTAATACTATGGCTTACCCGCAGGTGGCAGGAATAACTAAAGTGCCTGAAATCATAGCTGTCTTTTAGAGAAAGAGCTTCCCAAACTGCACTGGGGCCAGCAATGGCTCTCATGCCCATAGTTGGTCAACCACAAAGGGTACTACTCCATTGCTCTGTAAGCCCTGGTCAGCCACAATGGCAGGTACATGAACACCAGTGTGGGATAAGGTGCATGATGCCACGGTGCTGAAGAGATCTGGGGGAAGAGGGAGGGACAGGGAAATGTTCTGGCTTCCACCCTCAACTGAAGCTAAACCCATCTCATTGCATCTACTCTCTTCCGTAACTAAATATTTTATTGGTCACAACCCAGAAATCCTTTCCACTTATGTGATGATTTCCCCCATGATGATAATAAAGATGGCAGGTGCCACTTACCTCCTTCCTGGTCCTGTGCCTTTCCCTCTCCAGGCTATTCCCCCTCCAGGCTATTCCCCAGGCCTGTCCCCAAATAACTTCTTGGGAAATGGACGCAAGAAGCACCACAGTTGCCCATCTGTCCATGTGGGCTGATCCTGAGCTTCCAGCACTGTGGTCCCTTTCTGGACCTGCACTCCCATCATGGTCTCTGGTGCCGTCCACATCTCCTCATCTAAGGATTAAAACCGTCCCTGCTCAGAAGCATTTCATGCAGGCCTGTTGGCTCTGTGCTCATGGCAGTGGTGAACATCTGGCCGAAGTCCTCGTAATAGGGGCGGGGGAGGGAGGAACGAGAGGTTGATGGACCTGCTGTGCCATCCTTCGCCTTGCAATATAGGGTCTTTAGACATTTGATATGCTCCTTGCACTGCTCATGAGTCCAGTTGTTCCTTCCCACCTCTGCCAATCTCTGGGAAAGAGTCTCATACAAGTGTAGATTTTGGGTACTTCTCCCAAAATTACGTTCCTTGCTATACTCTCACCAGAGGTTAATCAGAACCGGGAAATTCCTTATATTCTTAATCCCTCCACCTTTAGGTCTCTTGGTCCCAATCCTGGCAGAAGTTCCACTCAGGCTCGGGGGTCCACCCATGTTGAGCTCATTGAAGGGTAAGGGTATTTGTTTGTAAGAGTGACTTTAGTATGGAGGTCTCGCTTTCAGCCACTGCACATGGGAGCATTTTTATTTCGGTATTTAACATTGTTCTGTGTAGAT